>NC_135500.1:201650031-201875031 GCF_052857255.1 Amblyomma americanum
CAGATTGTCTGGCCCTTTCTAGAGAGAAAACCACGATTCTTGCCTGAGGCGCAGAAATGTTGACTCCTGCTTTTTTTTTTCCAGGAATGCATGCATTTTGTGCTGCCGCACCAATTCGGAGCTTGATGTTAAGGTAAGCTCTAGGGCTGAATGTGTAACAACTTATTGTAGCCTTGGCGAGATCATTTTGTTGAATGTTCTTAGAGTCGTGTTATTGCCCGTTATTGATTTTTTTTTGCCTAATGTAACTTTTTTCTTCCCTTTCCAACCCCTGCTAGTGCAAAGTAGTGGGCCAGGCATTCGTGGCTCAGGCAATTCTCTCTGCCCTCATAAATAAACTTGTCCCTTTATTTTGGGTCGCGGGCCTCAGATTCTTTGACATTGTTTGATGAGGCCAGGGCAAATAAACTACATAAAAGCATGAACAAAAAAGGTCAACAGTCAGTCATGCTAAAGTAAACATATTCAAAAATTTGCTTTCTTACATTACTCTGAAAAATGATGACTTGGAAACACTGGATAGTGGACTACGGGAGTTGCACTTTTGACCAGTTGGGTTTGCACGTGCAAAAGTCTTGGCTTTTTAGTGCGAAAGCAGTCCTAGCTGCACTCCCCGAGTTTCAGCGGTGTGTGTCTGTGTGAAGCCTCTAAGTAGCAAGTCTTAACTTCTCACCGGTTCTGTGGACACCTCAGTTGCATGGTGAGTAGGTGGTGGAGTCCTTGAGGTAGTTATTTGCCTTTTCTTTTCTCAGAACCAAAGGAAGGTTTAAACTCCATTGATTTTGAGAAAAGTGCATAACTGGCTCCCTGGTTCAGTGGACGCCTCAATCACACTCTTAGGTATGTGGCGGTGGTGTTCACTTGCAAAAAAACCAATGCTTTCACACAATATTTCGTGCTTAACAATGCTAAGCGACCAGCCATTTTTTGGTGCTGATCTTCAACTGCGAGGTATTTGGTTACGTGTTTTCTTCCTTGTAAGGATGTACAAAACAATACTGTGCATGGATATCCAAGTGGCAGTCACCTATGACCGCTAAATAATTTGCAATTGAATTTCTCTTTTCACGTGTTTCGGTTTAATTTTCAACATCCCAACGATGGCTATGACATAAAATGTCAGTATAGGTCACATGGGGCACGAAAAAAACTGCAATAATCGCTAGTTCTCAATTTGTTGCGATTCTGGTTCTTGACGCAGGCTGGCTGTAGTTTTGTAGCGAATTCAAACGATGAAGCAGTGATTGTAATCTATTTTCTTAATGTCCCACATGACCTTTACTTACCATTGACATGATAGCCATCGTTCAGTTGCTGAAATGGAAATCAAAACAGGTAAAAGGAGAAATGAAATCTTAAATTATTTAGTGAGCATAAGCGAATGCCACCTGGTGGTCTATGCATAGTGTAGTGGAGGCAAGAAAACTTAAAATCCACACATTAAGGCAACTCCACTGATCATTGCCTTTTACTTGTGTGATGTTATGTCTGCTCGTTTGCTTGTGCCAAATTACAGTAAAACCTCGTTGGTGCGCTTTTAAAAAAAATTGCGGAAAAAACATATCTGGGAAAACCTGTGATATAAATCGCCTGATTTTGAAAAATGTAACAGTTAAATGAGGTACAGAGACATTTATTGACAATTTCACTCTTAAAAGTACCGATTGGCATTTCTTCGCACAAGATCTGACCAGGTTCTTTTCTAGTGCTCGCAGAATTTAGTCCGCGTTTGCGCCGTCTTAATTAGCGCGGAAGGAACTTCATAACGCTTCCGCTCCGTCGGCTGTAGTGACAAAGATAACCAAAAGCTATTCTTCTTCATCTTAGGGATGCTTTGCCCCTTCGCACTAAGTGTTGCGGAAAAGCTACCGTGGCGGCTAACTGTCGCAGCGTTTCTACTGATTTAAGATGCATTCCTCAGACCCTGCCCGCTCTTGTTCTTGTATAAGCACATCGCTGTAGTTCATAGATGCTTCTCCCCCTTGTCCTTGTGCACCATGAAGAAACCTCAGCATTTCTCCTCTTCATGTCGCGCCCCTGCAGAAACGGCTCTCTCGAATGCTAGCGCGCCGTTTTGCTGCTGCTGTTGTTAGTAGTGGTGGTGGTGGTGCTTCGCCTCTGTGCACTGAGGTGCTGTAAAGAATCCACTGCGGCAGGTGACTGTCGCTACATTCTAGCTCTTCACGTCATGTGTCCTCACGTTCGGCCCACTTGTATATTTGCACACGCTCAGTTGGTCAGTAAATACACGATCTCAATTTGTCGAAATTCTAAACATAGTAGTAGGGAAATAGTTTCATCAGGGAACATATTAGATGGGAGAAATTTAACTCTATGGGACATTTTTAATGTCCGTGATTTTGAGCATGCAAACCGGGAAATCGCACGAACTGGGAAAGTGCTGACGAGGTTTTACTGTAGTTTACTTTTCTTGTTATTGCTACCTCCTTTGCATTTGGTTTCTTGCTCTGTTACCTTGAGGTGCACACTGTAATAGTGTTTGCTTGTGGTAATTGCTGGAGGATGTTCTGGATTGACCGTGATGCATTTAACTACTATCATCATCATCAGCTTGACTACGCCTACTGCAGGGCAAAGGCCTCTTCCATCTCTCTCCAACCAACCCTCTAACCATGTCGACAGATCTCGGCCTAGAAACTACGGCTCACTGGCTGTGATTACAGTAAAATCTAGGTGATGAAATTGCCGCTGCTGTGGCTCAGTGGTTACGGTGCTCGGCTGCTGACCCGAAAGACGCGGGCTCGATCCCGGCCACGGCGGTCGAATTTCGATGGAGACGAAATTCTAGAGGCGCGTGTACCGTGCGATGTCAGTGCGTGTTAAAGAACCCCAGGTGGTCGAAATTTCTGGAGCCCTTCACTATGGCCTCCCTCATAGCCTGAGTCGTTTTGGGACATTAAAGCCAATAAACCAAACCAAACCTAGGTGATAAATGCACAGTTGACGCGAATTTCTGGTTGACACGAATTCATAAAATTTGCTGGCCAGAGTGCATTGTGTACAGTATGCAGAATTTTGGGTGTCCCGAACACTCCTGCACCACCATGGACGATATGAATGCACGAGCCACAGCCTGACCCTCGAGCACCGGGCATTTCCTGTATTTCGCTGATGTCCTGGTTGCCAGTCATGCACTGCGCACCGCAAGCAGTGAGCGGTGACTGTGTAAATAATTCCCGCCAGCCTTGGAACAGACATGCGGATTTCCCGCGCTTTTGCATATGGTTTTTGTTTGTTATTGATGATAGGAATGTCAGTTGATAGAAATAATTTTGGTGGCTTCTTGAGATTCGTATCAGTAATATTGGCATCAAGTTTTTGTTTTGTGTGTGTGTGCAGTTTTCACAACTTTGTTCCACAAACATATTTTTGTCAAGTACCTCTGACATCACCATTTTGCATTTGGTAAGCAGTCTGTGATGGTACTCCCGCTTTGCGGTGGTCGGTGTGCAGCTGGGCCTGGAGCTGCTGGACAGTGTGGTGGGCTACGGCCTGGTGAGCGCTGAGCTGCTCGGCCATGTGGTGCCGACGGCCTGCCGCACAGTGGTGGTGGCCCCGTTCTCGGAGCTCAGCTGGCGGCTCATGCGGAACCTGCTGGGCACCCACCTGGGTCACCGCACCATCGGCTGCCTCTGCCGCGTGCTGGAGGACAGGTATGCACCACCTCTTTCTGTTTCCTTCCCTTATGATGCACTTGAGGCGAGTCTTGATGGGCGAGGCTGTTTGCAGTGGGGTAGGCTGCTTGCAATGGGTATTTACAAATATTAAAGCTGATGGCCACCGAGTGCAAGTTGTAAATGAAAAATACTTTGTAGTAGTGGCCAGTGCCCACTGAGTTCAGTTTCGTTTATAGGCAGGGAGACTTCAAGCATGACAAATATGAGGTGCCATTGTAATTTGCACATTCCAGTTCTCATTTTACCGAATTTTCAAGGAAGGTGTAAGGTGCAGAAGAATTCCTTCAGGATTGAAGCAGTTGGAAAGATTTGGCAGATGTGTTGTCAGTATCACGTGTCCCCTGTTTTGCAAAATTTGGGGACAAAGCTGCAAATGTTTTTAATTAACCGTATCCTGTGTGTAAAATGACCAGGTGAACAAAACTATGAATTAGTTTGAGGTATTTTTTTTTAGTCTGAATTTTTTTTTTGCTGCTGTGCTACAAAGTACTTTTAAGATAGTAATGTAATGTTTGAATTCCGCAACTTGTCAATGGACTAAGAGTGTTCTTTCGATCTGAAGGTTGTTACGTATTTTCACTGTTCTCAGAACCCCCACCCCCCTCTTTTTGTAGAAAGGTTCGGAAAAAAGTTTGTATGTGAATCTAAGCACCCCTTTTTTTCGAGAAATAGTGTGAAGCCGAGCCACCAAGCAAACTTGCTCACTCTGTCGTCGAGCCAGAGCCGTCAAGAGTTGTATGGCGGTGCCATTTCCAGTCTTCTTTTGTTGCTGCGGTCCAACATCATACGACAAATGGCGACACAGAATGAAAAAAAAAAAAAAAAACTGCTAAAAGCGCATTACAGATGACCCTGATAACACTATTAGCACGTTGCCATTTGGGCCTGGTATTGGTGGCGCTCAGCAGGATTAGGCTTCGCGAGTGTGCCATTGCTTTGTTTGGTATTAGTTGGTTGACAGCCCTAATGAAAGTTGGCATGAGTTCGAAGAAGGCTGCCAACACCTTCAAGTTAGAGCGAATGGTAATAATGTTTGCTGAAGACAATAAAAACCACAGCGCCGCTGCGGAATTTGGCGTAGACCAAGCCTGCATCATCAGCTGGAGGAAGCAGCAGGACCAAATTTTCAAAGGTGCCCCGACGTGTAAGAAGTTCACGGGACCATGCAAGGGCTGACATCTGCAACTTGAAAAAGAAGTCAGTGAGTTTGTTCACTGGGGCTTCGCTGTCACAGCCGATGTAAATCCAGATGAAAGTGATAGAGATCACAACAAGAGTGCAGATTCCCTGCATGGCGTTTCGTGCAAGCTGGGTCTAGGTGGATTGTATGATGAGGAGTGAGAGTGACTTAGTACCGGACACAAGTGGTGGTAGTACTAGACACCTATTTTTTGAGAATGTTTGTCAAATAAAATGCTTTTTCTCGCACCCGTCTCGTCAAGACATCACGGCAGAAAAGGGGAGGGGGTCATATTAGATGTTTCGAATATAAGCGTGCCTCACTCCCGCTTTGGACATCGCGGTCATGAAAAAAAAAGATGGACAATTTAGCATGGTTAGGCCGAATGCGAATTAGATGCGCCCGCACTTCAGTTTCGGCTTGAGGCTTAAAAACATAGCACGAGGGACTGGTAGTTGAAAACACGTGGGATGTTTGGCTGCAGCGATGACATTGCGGTCTAACACAATGGCCAGCGAAGCTGACCTGTTTGCGCTGCTGCAGGTTCGAAACACACTCGCGGTCATAGAGTGTTTTGTTATGAAGTGTTTTGCACAGTTGGCCACAAAGCCTGCTGGCAGGTTGCCCACAATCCGATGGGCAGGTGGCAGCCTGCCAGAGGCTTCGGACAGACAAACATTGGTGAGATGTGAAATTGGGGGTTTTGGCACTACCGCACTAGAAAGGGGTGCTTAGAATCGAGTAAATATGGCATTCTATATTGGCAAGGTTTAGCATATACGTGCTGCTTTTATTGACTGGAGGTGCGTAGAATGGTAGAATGATTAAGCGAGATGGTTTACTCTTGCAGGACCAATGCATGCGACCCAACACTGCTCAAGGGCGCGATGTTCTTTGTGGGAGCTGCCCTATGGAGCCCCCGAGCAGTGGGCTCCCTGCAGTACCGAGCAGCGGGTGTGCTGCCCTCGCTGGGACGGGGTGTGGCCAATGGAAGCGCTTACCCATCTGTGGCCTACGAGGCGGCCGTATGTCTTCAGTGGCTGCTGGGACCAGATGGTCCCCCGCTTGGACCTGTCGCTTGGGATGCCCTGCTCGACTTGCTGGGCTCCTTGCTCACTTTCCCACAGGTACTTCTCTTGCCCATGAACGCTGAGCAAGAATGTGCAGGAGCAAAGTCTGCTGATTAGTATAAGCGCTGGCACTGGACCAGATAATGTCACATACCCGCTATGGTTCTCAGTAGCTGAACCCAGATGCTGAGCCCGTGGTTGTGGGATTGAATCCTTGCTGTGGCAACTGCATTTCAGTGCAGGTGAAAATTCAAAGTTTCGTGTGTATTTGCAATGCCCGTGCACATTAAAGAACCCCAGGTGACCAAAATTAATTTAGAGCCATCTGCTTCATCTCTCACAGCCCTTGCACAGCTTTGGGATTTTGACCTCGCATACCGCAGGTAGTGTCACATATACTATGAAAGTGCTGATGAAGGCTGGGCGCCAAAGATAGCCGTCCCCATGCACTTTACAAGAGACGCTGTGATAAGCTTGCATTTGACACCGCCAATTCGGGTAACAGCACCAGCACTACCACAACCTAGTGCAGTCAGACATGGATATTAAAACTTATGAGCTATACTGAACTCTTTGTTAATTTTTTTAACAAAGGTGCAATTTTTGTTGTCTGTATAGAATTTGGTTGACTGTAAAATGGACATACCGTATTTACTCGCGTAATGAACCCATCCCCCCTTTTGTCATTGGGAATGGTCTTTTTTTTTAAGTGTTGCATAGTTTTGTGCCATCTGCAGCACAGATCTTAGGAGCGCACCAAGATGCTGCGCGCTAATAACATCACGGCGTGTTTATCTTTTGATGAGAGCTCCTGTGGTGGTGGCACGCTTGGCGAACTTAGCAGAGCGCCAAAACATTGTGCGCACTTGACAGTAGTGCTAGTGGTGATGGGCTGTTCGGCGCGCTGCTGTTTGTGCCAGTGTATATGCTTAGAGAGTCAGTGAGCACTCAAGCATTGGAGAGAAGTGTAACAGTTTACACTGTTAGTGTAGTGAAGTGATGTGTAACTGTTACACAAAAGAAGTGTAACAGAATGCTATAAAACATCCTCTACACTGACATGCTATGAAAGAAGCAGGACCTTCAGACCCCTAAACGACTTGGTGAGCTTGAGATAGAGCGAAAATGCCTAACTTCCCTCAAACTACAGCAAATGCTTAAACATTCGCATTACACACTCGTAACTGTCCTGTGAGCTTCTTAACCTCGCATAAAAAATGCACATTCGACCTTCATGGCTGGTTTTCAGCATGTTCCTTTTACCTTGCCGTGATTGGCCGGCGCCATCAGCTATCACAAAATCGTTGGATCGCGCCATGGTATAACAAACACCTTTTGAAGAGAACAGTGCTGAACACGGCTGTAAATTCCCTGTTAAAAATTCTGGCCATATCTATTTTAGGATTTTTTTTGTTTGCTATGTAGGGTTTCGATTGTACTGCTAGTGCTAGAACTGATCATTATGAATGGTGTGCTTTATTTGCAAGGCACTGTATGGCAAGTTTGTATATTTTGTCCTTGAATTTTATGCAGGGCCAGCCAGGTGGACGGCAGCTCCAGCAGATGGCCCACGAACTGCTCACACGCGTGGAGGTGTCCCATGATCAGGGCACTTTCCAGGGTGATGCCACGCGTCTCTTTGAGCTGGTTGACCAGGCAGCCCCCCTGCGCCCCGTATGTGTTTTGTCAGCGGTGATTGTGACAGCTTTGGCTGTGTGGGTGTCGGCTCAAAGGAATTCCTTGTCTTGTCATCATTGAGAACTTGTAGTGTGTGAATATTTGAGATTTGAACTAAATTTGAATAATATGTAGCAAATTATTCAGTTCTACTTTCAAGCCTGTAATCTCAATTCAAGAGAATTTGAATAGCGAACAGTCGGTCATGGCGGATGGTGTGGCCCCCGAAGTTCACACTCACTTAACTAGAAATCTCAAAGGTCGATGAAAATGGAAGAACAGCTTGTGTTACTTGGGCTAGAGCTTACAGGTTGCTGTTATCTGAATTGTAAGAAATGCCTGTATGTTTCATGTATCACGGACCCTGCTGGCAGCCATTAATTACCTTTTCAATTCCCCACCCCCAAGGCTTCTATAGGAATTTATGTCATGATGAAATACAATATGTGACCAATTTTTTGGACTCGAATAATACGGACTTTCGTGATATTTTGCACTTTGTTGAGGCACAGTTGCGCACCTCATAGGAACGTGGACTGATATTCGGACTCTCTGAAGTTCGAAGGTTTAATATTTTCAGCCAAAATTTGGCACCAGAAATACCGTGGATATCGTTTTCCGACCAAAATTTAGTTTTCACGGCCTAACGTTAACGCGAATCGGCATCGCTGCTACAACCAACCGTTCGTTTGTCACCGTGAAAGGTGCCATCTTTGATTTAACTCTTTTCTTACCGTGGGGAAAATTACCTTTTGGAGGTGTCAGTAGCTCTTTTTTCTGTAAAAAGTAATGCATTTAAAATTTAATGCAATACATGGAAACAAAGCTAAATAAATGTGCTTTTAGGCATATGAATATGAATAACAAATTGCATGTTACAACAGAAAGTTTTATTTAACAAAACTTGAAAACACATGCTTGTGTCGAAAAGGAAAAAAATGTTAAAAATTTTCTGAAATATGCATAATGTTTTGGTGTTCTATTGTTCACTATCTGTGCAAAAATATCTTACTTCTGTTTTAAATAGTATTCTTGGTACAAAATAATATTTTGAGACCCTGTAGTTTGGCACTGGGGCACGGCCGCCTGTATTTGAGGCTGGTTTCCATTCTTGCCGATGTCAGAACTGAATTCCGGCGAAAAGGCAGTATCTTCAGACTCACTGCTGCTCGGGCCATCGATAAAACCAATCGCAGACAAAGTGGGGTCCCGAGATTTGCGACCTTTTAGAGCGTGCATCGCACATACGGAGGCTCCCGAGCGACTTTAACGTTACTGCATCTTCGAAGCATGTTAAAAAAAATTCCACCTTGCGGGAAAAAAGAACTACATTGAAAACGAAATTTTATTTGTCTAATTACGAGCCAGATGATGCAGCCTGCCCGTAAGCAGCGCGGAAGGCTCCGAAGTTGAGGGGAAAATTCCGTCTGAAGCCTCGGTTGGCAGTCGGCAAAGTGGAGAGAAAGAAATCCTCTCTACTTTCGGAGGAGGAGGGAGAGTGAAAACAGGATGGGAGGCGACGTTGGCAGAGAGTGGATTGGGAGTGCTGCAGAGAGTGGATTGGGAGTGCTGCCTGTCACCTGATGATTGGTTGCCCTGATGACGCCACCCACTCGCACCCACCAGTGGCAGCGGCAGGTCCATCCAGGGGGAACACTAGTGCTAGTGCACACTCTGCCGCATGAATCACATTGATTGTCTATAATTTTTTACCGTGACTGTGGGCTCTTGAAGTGCGTCTTAACATATGGCACCAATGGACTATTGCAGGAGGCATCCTTGCTGAGGCTGGTGGAGTTCCGGGCACGGCAGGCAGAACTGTGCCCTCTGCACTGGGCAAGCCAGATGGCAGAGCTTCTGGAGCGCTTCTTAGAGCCAGAGATGGGTACACTGGCGGTGCGGCTGTACCTGCTTGACCTGCTGGCCAGCCACCGGCATCTGTGTCAGGTGAAGCACGGTTTTCCTTGTAAGGGCCAGTGTGGGTGGCACCATGAGGCATCATAGTCGGACACTAACAGACGTGGGAACATCACGGGGTGGCGCGAGTGTGGGAATGGTGCGACGTGCCATTGGAGGTGTGTTCGTGGTGTGTGGCTCGTGTGGAACACGGCCGTGGTGTGCACAGAAGAGTGTGGTACGTGCACGGTTGGTGCGTGAACTGCGGCACGTGAAGGACACCGGTGTGCATGATGGTGTGATTTTCGGCTATACAATAGAATGTGTCTTGACAACCTTGAGAAAGATATAGGTAACTAACACAATGTCTTGGGAAGGAGTTTTCATACTGGGTTTTTCAGAACTCTTGGGTTGCCTGGAGCACCTAAATCCATGCATGCGTTAACACCCACTTGGCAACATCCCACTTTATTTTGCGACTAATCACACTGCAGGTGCTCATAGCAAACTGTTTCACTGTAAGCCAACCAATTTTAATTTAATTTTGATGCTTTTTGAGGGAGTGTGATAAGAACAATCCCACTTTATTTTGCGACTAATCACACTGCAGGTGCTCATAGCAAACTGTTTCACTGTAAGCCAACCAATTTTAATTTAATTTTGATGCTTTTTGAGGGAGTGTGATAAGAACTATCTTATTTGTATTCATGCTAGGCAGGAAGATTCTCAGCAGCAGCCTGTGTCTATTTCTATGACGAAGTGGGTTGAGTCATCAGTTGTGCTGTGGTGTGGCTCTTAGCAGGACATTTTGTTCTAAATGCTTTTTTTTAACCTTGCAGGGCCCTGTCACTATAGTGGATGCAAAGCTTAGTGGAGTGGTAACGTTACGAGAAATGAGATCAGGGTTTCATCATCTACTGATGCTCTGAAAACAATGCACCGTGGTTGAAGTGGCCTCTCATGCTGTCCGTTCTTGGTTTTTTGTGCATACGTCATTAGAAGCCCATTTCACGCGAGTATTTTTGATACATCACCTCAATTTTCACTGTTTTGATGACAGAGCGCTCAATGGCTCGTCTTCTTGTGTGGAAAGGCTTCAACCACAATTCCAAGTGATAGTCGAGCAAAAGGTTCAATGGCTCACATAGGATGCAAGCAAAATATGTTCTCCAAACATCACGCTGAAGGTTAAACTCAAACATCATCTTGAAGCAGCTAGTGATACCGAAATTCTGTTCATATGTGAGCTATTTTGCTGTAGGTATTTGAGCGGACTGAAGCATCTTGCTTACTTGAGTGAGATATCTTTTGAGGTAAAAGCCAGTGTCAGCTCTCATGCCTAAGGCAAGTGGCATGGCAGGGACATGCCACTTAAATTTTTATTTAGATTAACATCTTCATGAATAGGCAGTAAAATAACCCTATAAAAGCTTATGAAAAATTACCACGCATACAGCTACCTAGTGGAACTAAGAGCACCTTCGAAAGTTTATCGCAATGTAAATGTGCACAGCCGATCAGGCTGCCTTTGAATTGAAATTATAATACCTGAGTGGCATAGATGTGGTTTGCCTTTCTCTTGCATTCGGCAGCTTCAGCTTCGCGGGCACACACCTCCTGATACTGCTGCTGTTGTGTCATCTTCTTGGTACTACAAGCTTGTATGTCGGGATCCTCTCGCTATTAACGTTGTAGCTCCGCTTCACAGCGGTGCAACTCTGGATCTTTGCGTAGTTAGCACTTGCATTTGTGGTGACTTTCTTCTGAGTACTGTTTCGAGCGATGTGCCATGTGATGCCCCTGCTCCTCTCCTGCGCTACTCCTGCTCATCTCCGCAGCTTCATTTTAACCCAGTAGAGTTAAGGCTCTCGTTCTGCTGAAAATCCGGCGTTGTCATCAGCATTGCGGTGCGAAAAATTCCCGGAGAATCAACCTAGGTGGGCTACTTGGATCACATGACCATGTGGTGTCATCGGAACCTGCCCACCGCAATGGCTGAGTGGTCATGACGCTCGGCTGCTGGCCTGAAAGACGCGGGCTCGATCCCGGCCGCGGCGGTCGAATTTCGATGGAGGCGAAATTCTAGAGACCCATGTACTGTGTGATGTCAGTGCAAGGTAAAGGACCCCAGGTGGTCAAAATTTCCGGAGCCCTTCACTACGGCGTCTCTCATAGCCTGAGTCGCTTTGGGACGTTGAACCAAACCAAACCTGCCCACTGGAATATGAGCAAACGGACCACCATGGCAGGTGGCAGTTAGATTAATGATTGGTCATGAGAGGTTGCTCGGGATGAGCAACCTGGGTCACACAAGCCCTACCGGTGGCAGCACCTGTCACCGCAGGGCAGTGGCACATCACTTAACCGCTGCACCAGAAGTGGTATGAGGGCTCCCACGAGTGTTTGAATGTAAAGTCGAGAATGGCCAGTTCTGTGTATAAGGGCATTAACCTATTAATGCTGTCGTGTCGCATCCTTCCGGCGGAGCTTCAAGTGTCCTCTCCAATTTTTTGCGTTGCAGTAGTCAGAGTGGCCACATAATTGCGAATAAACACCTACAAAGTGAAACCGAGAAACAAACTGCTAACACCTAGTGCTGTAAAAGTGCCACAAAGACAGGCATGTAGTAGCAGAAAAACGTGATGAAGTAAGTACTATATGGCTGAGATTTCATCTTTCTGTTGGGGTGTCAGCAGTTTAATTAAAATGCTACCTGCCAGGCTTTGGAAAAATATTGCAGTGGTATTTCTTTGTTTGCCTTTAAGTCAGTTAGGATTGACTGCGAAGCTGAGGAGATAGATCGAGGTAACTGCGTCTGAGTAGGGATAAGAATGTGATAGCATGGCTGACATCCTCCTTTCAGGCTGACGAGCTGGCCGAGCAGGTGCTGTTGCCGCACGTGTCACCATTGGAGATGGAACCTGCTGTAGCCGCACGAGCTGTGCGCCTGCTGTCCGATGTGCTGCTGCGTGATGACCTCTCCGCTCAGCACACGACCGATCTGCTTGACCGACTTGGAAAGGTTTGATTGATTGAAAAGCTTTATTTTGTCTTGGGCTACATAGCCCCAGAGGTTGGATGAGGCTTTTTTGTACGAGCACACCTACTACCACTTTAGCAGTGACACTGTGGTTCATTCCAGAGTGAACAGGGCATACGGGCTATTTGTTGTTCTGACAGCTTCTCTCGGGGAGCTTTTTTTTTTTTTTTTTGCAGTATCTTCTATCTTATGTCGAAAAAGATGCATTGCTGCATTAAAGAGCATTCAGACCTATTCTGGTGCATCTTTATTGCTGCGCCAAGTCTGACAGTGTAGCACTGTATTTTTTTTTAATTTTTTCTCTTGAAATGTAAAGATGTAGCACTGTTCAATTAATGACTTCAGCTTGAATAAACAGACACTGCTGCATCAGCTTATGCCATTCAGCCATGAAAGGCTGAGTTATTGCAATGCTGCCTTCTGATTCAGTTACCTGCTATTCACACCAGTGGATAGAGCACCTCAAACTTATTCATACAACTTGCTCCAGGGCGATAAGCTTGTGTGACAGCGTTGAAATAAATTTTTTTCCTTGCACCTGCATCCTGCAACCGTTTGCGGCTGATAGTCTTTAATGCTTCGTTTGGGTCACCCTGGTGTGCAGGTGCTGGCACGTGGATGGCAGGCTGATGAGCTTCTGGCTCTTGAGGCAGCTGTTGAAGGACTCTGCCGCCTCTTTCAGGTAACTTTAATGGGTTCACCTGAACTGTCCTACTGCCGCCACGGTGGCTCAGTGGTTATGGTGCTCGGTTGCTGACCCGAAAGACGCGGGTTCGATCCCGGCCACGGCGGTCGAATTTCGATGGAGGAAAAATTCTAGAGGCCCGTGTACTGTGCGACGTCAGTGCACGTTAAAGAACCCCAGGTGGTCTAAATTTCTGGAGCCCTTCACTACGGCATCCATCATAGCCTGAGTCGCTTTGGGACGTTAAACCCCCGTAAACCATAAACCTGAACTGTCCCATTTGCAAAAATCAGTGCTGGTGATGAAAGACCAAGAAAGTCTTGCCACTGACAGCATTTGTAGGCTCGGAATGTTTGAATGGGTAGCTAGCAGCATGTTGCACTGTGCGGCGAAAACAGGGCTTGAACATCTTGCATCGCCTCTGTACCTTTAGTGAATTTCCATAGCTGTCTTCTTCTATCACCCAACTTTTTCATGCACTGAATTTGTGCTCTGTGGTCTAAATGCTGCAAGATGCCTTGCAGCATTGACTGCACAGATTTGATAACCACAAAGAGAAAAATGTTTTAAATTTTGTTTTGGGAGTTTGGTTTAGTGCAAGGGTTCTCAATAATTTTAGCTTTAGGAAACCCTAGCGGGATTCAAAATGCGTTGAGGAATCTGCAGGTATCGGCTTCTGTCTTCCTGCTTAACATGCAATGCAAAAGGAAGCATAAAATTCATGGCCCTTCAGAGTTGCTCAAATGCAATCAATAATGGGTGGCCGTATCTGCTATAAAGCAATCAAAGTGTTCTTAGTCCTAAAATAAAGGTCGTAAATGCATGAATTTAAGTGCTCAGGGAATGTACAGTTCACTCTGAGCAATTCGGTTTGAGAACCCTTGGTTTAGTGTTGTGGAGGTTTGGTTTCACTTTGCCTGATTTGGTCCTTGAACATTCTGCTTGAATGTTGCCCTTGCACTGTTGTAGGCACACGTACATGATGGGCAGCCTTCGACTGCAGTGGCGGCGCTGCAGCTACTCGCACAGCACTTGAGCAAACAGTGCAAGGAGGGCCCACCTCCTGAGCTGGCCCCGGTGCGGCTGCGCCTGGTACAGACACTGGTGGCACTGCGCACAAGCCCCCTGTACCAGGTGGGCCTGTGCGACCCAGCCACGGGGCGAGTCACTTTCAGCGGGCAGCTCACCTGCACCTTCAGGTGGGTGGGAGCAACCACCAGCTTGGTGCCTTGTCCTCATTGCAAGCTTTTTGCGACTGCATGTGCCAAAACTCAAGCTGCACAAGTTTTGTGATGTATTCAGCTGTGAAAACATGTGGAGAATTCGGGGCAGTAGATGGGAGCTTAAGTGGGTCTAAATAGTTCAAGAATGTATGCAAATGGAAGCAACAGACTTCACAGGTGCAGCATTCTCAGGTGAGAATGATGCATTTTTCAATGAATTTGAAAAATATGCAGGGCGCTCCTGCTAACATGAGCGAAGGGTAAAAAAAAATAAGGTGAAGGTGGTTGGAATTATGATAAGAAAATAATGATTGGTATTTTCTGAATGTGTTGTTGTTGTGTTACGATGTGAATCCAACCCTGCTCCTTTAATAGGAGTTAGCAGTATTGTAAATAATAATATTTGCCTCATGCTTAAATGAAGCATGTGATACCCTAGAGGAGAACAACTTTTTGGCTGGTTGCATATATTGATAATGGTTGTAGCTACGCCAACCGTATGTGGCCAGTGGACCAGTCTGGGGGCACTTGGCACATGTTATTTAAAGTATCAGAAACTTATGTAATGGTGGGTTTGCACGCATGCATGTGTGTGCAGGGAAGGCAGCCCATGTGGCAATGCGGGAAGCACAGCAGCAACGCAGCAGCTTTGTTTTCGAGAGCCCCTGGAAGCCTTGCTGTGCTGCCTGCGAGAGGTAAGCCCTCTGTTAGGTTGCGATGTGGTGGAGCCTGATGCATTGTAAGACTGTTACATAAGAGCACAAAATCCACAACATTAACATTTCTTCTCGTCCCTCCTTACCACACTTCGCTTTGGTTCTGCTAAATTAGAGATTCTTGACACCAGGGGAGGCAAAACTGTGCCACACTTCTGAGACCGTGCAAAAAACACAGTGCTGTATTAATGTGAACTCAAGCACCCTAGTGCTCTAAGTGTTTTCCTCCATTTTTAGTGTATTTCTGGCGGAAAATCTTCAAGCGCCGACCAATCGTTAAAAAGATGACGTTTCGGCCCCGGCTTGCGGGGGCCTTGTTCACAATCTGAGGAAAAATTGAGGAAAAAAAGTGAGGTAGTAATTCCAAAATTGTTCTGGTTCTAAAGTTTGCCCTTCAAATTCAGGCTCAGTAGTTTAGATAAAATAGGTTGCTGAAGGGCACAGTGCCATTTTCATTGTTATTTAGAAATACTTCTAGCGTGGTTGTGCACTTTCTGCCAGTTTCAATGTTTTTTTTCCTTCTCCTGAAGACTGCACCTGTAATGGTTTGATTAGGATTCTGACTCTTGCGTTAGGTGCATATTCCTCGCAGGGCAAAAAGAAACCTGCGAGACCCTGAGCTGTTGCGTGCCAGTAGTTCGCACCCTGTAGGCCTACAAAGCACCTAATGGTGTGTCAGGAAGCATGTCTACAATGAGAGGGCCCCATCTTGCAGGAGACTGATGGGGCTGTGTTAAGCGCACTACTACGTGGACTCCCAGGGCTGCTGCGGGACAGGGCGGTGGTGCTGTGTGGCCAGCTCTCCTTGCGTCGCCTCTCCAGCTGGCTGATCAGCCATGTGAGTAATGGCCACTGTCTGTGTCAACGCCTGAAGAATCCTCTGGAGGCCCCCTTATCAGTGTTTTCCCCAATTTTTTTTTAAAGCTTCCTGCCATTTCTTGTAGCTTAAGGACTCCTTTTGTTCTGTCACTTAAAGTAAAATGCTTCAGTTAAAAGGTGTTAATCTTGATTTAGCATTTTGGCACATTGTTTTTGTTGTCGAAGGACAGTCCTAGTGTGACCTCATCAGACGCAACTAGATACTTTGTTTGTGTCATTGTTCTATGATTTTATTTCTTCTTTATGGTGTGCCAACAGTTGTTGGTATGAGTTAAAATCTGATTCAGGGTATTATGTAGACTTCTCTGTCACGTCATCATAGAACAGTATCATTTTGCTTGCTGTTTTTGCATTTGGGCAAAACAGTTCTAATAACATATTTCAATTGGCAGTCTGAAGCAAGTTTTCTTGGTCTGCGAATCCAAAGAGTGCGTTCCAATGGGTGCTTTGGATTAAGATCCTGAGTTCTGATTGGACCACGACAGATGTCTTGCTCCTTTGCAGACCCAGAGATCTGCTCCAGATTGCCGATTGGAAGCGCGTGAAAGGACTGAGCTGAAGAGCTCTGCACAGAGCTTCTGACAGCATCTTTTATGAGGCAAATCTATTACCCCTTAAACAAGAGAAATTATTCCCTTCTTTATTTTTTTTTTTGGCAGGCGGCAGGAGACCGGAAGTGGCTGGACAAGGTTCGCAACCATGGTGGCGAGGCCTTGTTGTACCCGGTGGCCAGTGCATTGGTGTTGTACCGTTCTGAGCGGGACGCACAGTCACCACGCTGGCTGCTGCAAGTCCTTGAGTTGGGCCTCATGTGCAAGCCTGCAGTAGCGCTCTGCTTGCGGGCACTGGCCCTGGCTGCTTTGGAGCTGCATCTGGCTATGGCCAAGCTGCTTCCTGGACTGCTGCAGCGACTCGCTCAGCTCTCACCCACCATGGCAATTGCACTACCCGTGCTCGAGTTCCTTGCGTGCCTGATCCGTGTGCCCCAGCTGTATGCCAGCTTTACGCCTGACGAGTACCGCCGGGTGTTCGCCATTGCCCTGCCCTACACCAACCCAGCTAGGTGGGAAAGTCCTCTTTCTTGGTTGCTGATGGTGTGCTGTTGGCCTGTGTGGCCTTGTCTCCGGGTGTGATGTGGTGGAAAATAAATTGAATGTAAATGAAGATAAATAAGTGATGGCTTGCAGTGAACATGTATAAAGCAGCAACTAGTAGGGGTTAACACACCTTAGAAGCCACTTAAAAAGCATCATGGTGTGAAAAAGGCATGAAGTTGGCAATTGAAGCCACAGTCTAATCTTTCCCAGTTGGATGTTTTGGGTATCCATTCTCAAATACAGTCGCTGATCAATTTTTTGGCTTTGGCGGGACCCGAAGAGTGATCCGAATAATCGAACAGCCCGAAGAACTTAAATAATCTTTCTGCGAAAAACCGCCTTTAAAAATCTAGATCTTCGCCGCTCCCCATGCTCCGCTTGCAAGCGGTAATGTTGGACTGTATCTGAGCCACAGTTGTGCTCTCGTCATGTTCGGACCATCTCGCGTCACGATACCAGGCAGTGCGACGCAGCCACATGTCATGCCACAAACGAATGCACCTGCCGTGCGAGGCAAGAAGTCAGTTTTCATGGGTAACGACGCTCGCGAAGACCAAGAGAGGTAACCCATGGTATGATGCGAGCAGAAGCAGGTGCCTCTGAAAGAATCCCCCATCTGCCCCGCACCACAGGTTGTGTCATCCAAGCCGCGACAGATGCTACAGCTGCCCGTTTCAATGCTGATGCTATCACGTGCTCTTTGTGGGCACTCTTGATGGTAACAGAGAGCATGGAAATGATGAAGTACATAGAGCCAAGCCTATCCAAGCCAGTCCATCCTGTCGACTCAGTTTAAATCCAAGGGGGTGCCATTCATGGTGACTAGGAACCGGTTAGTTGGGACAGCAATGCCCGCTCACATCTATCTAATTAGGCTGAAACAACAAACTTCCGGTTGAAAAGCGATCGCCCCAGCATAGCTAGCGTCTATTGGTCTTGAAAATGTACACATTCCAGTGACGTGCCTGATGGTTCCTCAATGAAGTCTGAAATATCGCGTGAGTCCGAATTACATGGAGTCCGAAAAATCAGTTCGCTACTGTAGAATTGGAATGATAAATCCTAACTTAAGGGCCTTAAATGAAAATTTTAAGTTGAAATATATATTAGGGCAGTGGCATTGCATCTCAGATAAAATGAGCAAGTTTGGTCAAAGAACCCTGTTTTTTTGCGGGAGCAGAGAGGGACGAGTGCCGCCAAGCTTCCTTGGCCCCCCCCCACCACTTTGGAAGGAAAGAATGTGATCACCCAAAAGGCAAAATAATACAGAATGTATGGAATTATGGAATGCCGATGAAACTTTTGGCCAGATGCGGCCATCCACCTATGCACCCCTTCTATGCACGAACATGGATGGCAGCGACTGGCGGCCGATGTGTGTGATAGGGAAGTCCCACAAGACACAGTGCTTTGGAAGCTACATTCTCCTGTGCTATAGGCATGACACAAGGGCCTGGATGATGCGCAACTTTTTTTTCTTAAGAATCTTTCACGAGCCATAAATTAGAGGGAGTATGGGATTCACACTTTTAAGCTGCTGGCGACAAGCGAAATGCGGATGACATTAACATGTTTTAGAGCCAACCCACGCAACCACATCTCATGCAGCACTGCCTGTGCGCAGTCTGTCGCATCTGCGGTAGCATAGTTGCGTTTTCGCGTCGTCGGTCATTCACAGTGGAACTGCACCAACACCCACGGCAGTAGTCACATGTGTGGCGTTGGCGTGGGTGCAACATACCAGAAGGCGCTGAAGGCAGTGGTGAGCTGCCAGTACAGTGTAGTCCCGCTTTGACTGGTGTGCCATCACCTTTCCACGCATTGCATGTTAAACGTAGGCTGTTAAATGCTGGCATGGAGTAAAGTAGTAGCGCAAGGGAACATTTGCAATCTATCATGCAGAAACGCTACCACAGTCGTGATGTAACGACATAGTTTGTATTGCATGGGTTTTGTATGGTAGCTTGGACAGGACTGGCTCACAAAAACATATCAGGTGGGAAAACACAGCACCCAGAAACATAACAGTGGGGTTCTACACTCCACCTTGGGGGTTGCCCAGAAATACACTGGACTAATGCCATTCCTACTTTGAGTTATTTTTTTAATTTCACCTTGCCCTACAACATGCTAGTTATCATGGTCAGCTTAGTTGGTACAGTGACTGCGCTAGACAGACGGTGTTCCTGGGCTCGATCCTTGGATGCGGATGAATTTTTCTTCAACTGCGAAGCTTCGGGTATGGCTGCATTCAGGTGAATGTTAATTACTCCATAACTGTGTGAAGACATAAACAAAGGTAGCGTATTTGATGTGATTTTGCATTGTCTTTGCCAGCTCCTAAAGAGCCACTGCCCTGTCTTGCATGCAGGTTCAATGACGTTGTGGTTGCCCTTGCCCACCACCTGGTGGCGCTGTGGTTCCTAAAATGCCGTGTTGCGTTCCGCAAGGACCTCGCACCATTCATCATGAAGGCAAGCATTACATCAGCCACCTCTCAATAATTCAGATGTGTATTGGTGTTAGCACTTGTACAGACTTGTACAGTGGGGTTACCATATTTACTAGCGTAATCTGCGAACTTTTTTCCCTTAATCTAAGGCTTCAAAAAGTGGGTGCACAAATTACGCGAAAATTTTTTGAACACATCCTTCCTAAAGAACGCTACAAAGTTCATGATGCGCATTATATTGCCGCTTATACATAAACCCCTCCCATCTGGCACCTCTCGCCGGCCAAATGAAAAAAAAAAAAAAAGCTGATACTAAACGTAAGACTCATACCCCGCCCCGCCCCACGTTATGTAGTCCCCACGGGATGGCACAAAGCAACTAACGCGCAACAATACAATTGCGAAACTAGCAGTGGAAGGCAAAGGAGATAACGGGCGCAATAAAATGGCGCCCTTGCGTGCAGCCCGGCTGACTAGTGGCAAGCTAAACAGCAAACGGTTCAGTAGTTTCGGATTCGCAAGCGCGCACAACTGTTCGTCCGGGAAAGCGACCACAAGCACGAGCAAGCTGGGTACACAATGGTGCACAATTCGTGCCCTCGCCACTCGCACCTTTTGGCAACTGCACGCGGCGACACTGCCGCGCCGATCTTCCCAAGCCTGCCTCGCTCTCCTGCATACATGCTGTTGGTCTAGCATAGTGGGGAGCGCGAAATATTCAAGTAAAAGTTTATTTTAAAAAGATCCAGGCAAAAAGTCGGGGGTGCGCAAATTATGCGAGTAAATACGGTAAGTCCACACTGCATTCTCCATGCATTTCGAAACAGCCTGAACAATAGTAACTCAACTGCTTACTGCAGCAGTGCATGCTGGGAACATTAATTTCTGCAGGCTTAGAATATTAATTTAGCAGTACTGTAAGGTGGACAAGTTGGTATCATTCACTGTGGCAGATGGGGAGAAGACAAAGGACTAGAAATAAAGAAGTACACAGGAAAAGTGCTGCTTGTGTTTTATCTATGCCCTCACCTCACAAGGGGCGGGGCAGCGGCAAGAAACCTGGAAGTGTGTTTTTTTCATATCGTTAGAATGTCTCCAACCCTAATGTCTTATCTTAGTTTTGTTCGCTGTTTGCCTGGTATGTTTCAGACCCTGCGCTCCCAGCTGGAGCCAGCAGAAGAGGAGAGGCGGGACGCGTCAATGGTGCGGCTCCAAGAAGAGCTGCTGGCCACTCTGGGTGACCTGGTGGCCCAGTGCAGCTTTGGAAGCTGCGGGTCACAGCCACGGCGGTCGGGAGCGGCTCTTTTCCTGCTGGAGCAAGGCAGGGCCCAGAGCTGGCTGCTGCCCGGACACCGTCTAGTTACCATTACCACCAGTGGCTGCGCAGGCCGCCCGGCACGCCTGGGCCTCTGTGACCGCTGCGCCCTCTTCTGCCAGGAACCAGGTGCTGCCACTCAGCTTAGCTGATACCGCATTTCCTAGGTTTGTACAGTGGTGTGTGCATTACAAGATAAGCCAAGTTAAGAGGCTTGAATTTTCAGTCTACTGGGAACCTAGGTACTTTGCTTATCTCGGAGCTCCGCTTGTCTCAAAATTTTATGATGTTGAATTAATAATGGTTTACAATAAATTGACAGTGGTGTAGCTTGCAGCTCTCTTCTCTCATATCCTGGTTATGAACGCTTGAACATGACCTGAGGAAGGTAGTATGGGATGTTGTGGTTACTGCTTATCAGTCAGTGTAGCTGCTGGCAGTATTTGAGCCGAGGTTTTCCACATTCGGCACACAAGTATCGAATTCATTCTTTTTTAGCACAGCTAGATGTAAAAATAACAGCAAGAATGTTTTCTTGTACCCTGTGCCAATAGAACAGGTGCAGGAAAACCTGTTTTGTGTTATTTTTCTTGTGCATTTAGAAGGTTGGCGCACTTTGAGAGAAGACTGGCATGCCTCAGTACTGCTTGAACTAGTAGGCTTGAACAGAGGTTGCCCTGGGATGTGAAAGCCCAAATGTTGTCTGCAGCAGCAAGAGATGTTTCCGAATGGCAGGAAAGCTAGTGCATTTACTGCAATTCTGGATTCTAGCTGTAGCTTTTTGCTTCATCATGCCCATCCTGTTGGTTTGTGTGGTGAGTTTGTTGTCTCGTTTTCTGGCCAGTGGCACCTGTGCCCAGGGAGGAGCTGGCCATGCATCAAGAGCCTCCACAACAGCAACCGCAGCAGCAGCAACAGCAGCGACGGCGACATCAGTCAGAGGCAATGGGACGCACATCAGGGCAACGTCACCCACCAGCCACCCAGGATGACCTGAGCCTTGCGCGGCGTGGGTGAGTCTGGTTACCTTCACTCACGAAGAGGCGGTTGTAAATTCTTGCCTTGAATGTGCTGTGGAAAGGAAAATGAGGGGGGAAACCTTGGGACACAGGAGGAGAGCAGAATAGATTAAAAACAAGTGGGTTGGTATGTAATGCGAAGGCAAGATAATCTATGGCCTATAAGGGTAATGGGCTGGACTCCAAAGGAAAGGAAGCGTAGCAGGGGGCGACAAAAAGTCAGGTGGGCAGATGAGATTAAGAAGTTTTTGAGAATAAGGTGTCCATAGCTGGCACAGGACCAGGTTAATTAGAGGTATGGGAGAAGCCTTTATCTTGCATTGGGCATGATCAGGCTGATGAGGATGATTGTGGTGTGGTGGTGATGATGGTGATGGGCTAATGGTGTCCTAGCTGAAATCTGGAGGCAAAAATTGACCTGGATGGGACACATTCAGCAGTGAACATGTCATTGGTGGTAACAAAATGGATTTCTAGGGAACGAAAATCTAGCTGGGGGAGGTAGACAGTCAGGAAGGGAGTGCGATTACAGTAGAGTCTTAATCGTACAAATCTCATGGGGTCACGAAAAATATTTGTGTCATCCGAAATTCGTATAATCCAAAATGAGCAAATTTAATATGCGGATTTTACGCAAATATGTTTTTGTCAGATTGAGTTTGCTTAAAGAGGAAGAGAGTCTTATAAAAAAGTTTTATTAACGTAGTCACAATTATGATATCTTCAGGGAACTTGCATTTTTGCATCTTGATTCCAGATATGTAATTAAATTTTATGTACAACTAGTCCTTATGCAATATGTTATGTAGAGCTTTAACGAAAATTTTGCTGCACGGAGCTTGCATGTCATTGATTTCTCTTGACATCAAGCTATAAATTAAGGGTAAAATTATCATCCTGCTTGTTATAGAAGTTGTTATAGGGTTTTGAAGTTGTCGCTTCAGAAACAGGAATACAAATTCTTCCTCCCGTTTGTGAAGTGGCAACTTCAAAACCCTGTAACTCAACTTCTATGATAGGCAGGATAATAATTCTACCCTTATGCATAGCTTGATGTCGAGAGAAACCACTGGCATGCAATCTAACAAGTTCCCTGCAGCAAATTTTCTTTAAAGCTCTTAGCAAAAAGTTACATAATATATTACATAAGTGCGCAAGGACTTATTTTATATAAAATTAAATTATTTAGTTGGAACCGGCACATAAACATACATATACCCTGATGTTTTCATAAATGTGACTTTATTAATAAAAATTTTTTTCTAAGACCAGCTTGCCCCCTTAAAGGTGCACTAAAGAGGAATCTGAACTTGTCTTTTTACTGCGGGAACTCTATCTACACGTTCCGGGCATTATTAGAAACTTCAAGTTATTGTCTTGTGCAGCCGATTGCCCTAATTAAATCGGAATAAATGTCCCGGCTCCCGCCTTTTTTTTAAACTCACCGCGGTAGGTAGGAGGAGTCAACCAACGCGTCAGCCAGTCCCGTGGCGGCTTGCCGCTCTGCCAGCAGCGGAGTGATATGTAAATCAAAGAGTCCCCGTGTATATTTATTTCCGTGGGCCTAATTTGCGGCTATATTGTGTGTGACTGAAACTGTTTATTCGCATAAGCCTAAAAAACAAAATAAAAGCGAAAGCGAAGCCACCACTGGACTGGCTGGAAGGCACTCCACACTGTTGGTTGACTCCGCCTACCTACCGCGTTGAGTTCAAAAAAAGGCGGGAGCCGGGAAGTTTATTCCGATTTAGTTAGGGCAATCGGCTGCACAGGACAATAATTCGAGGTTTCTGAAAATGCCCGGAACGTGTAGATAGAGTTCCCGGGAGCGGTAAAAAGACGAGTTCGAGTTCAGATTCTTCTGTAGTGCACATTTAAGGCTGCGTGCCACCGCTGACTTGCAACATCGGCGCTGTGCTGGTTGCATGCCAGCGCTCACTGCTCGTGGTATGCACGTGAGACTGGCGATCGTGCCGTCGGTGATGAATGGGCAGCAAATACTTGGTGCTCGAAGGTGTGGTCACGGCTCGCGCCTTCGTATCATCCGTAGTGGGGTGGGAGGTTGTGTGTAACATCCAAATTTTTACCCATAGCACGCAATGCATTCTGGCCAGGGCATTTAACGAATTCATATCCCGAATTTCTTATCAACCGGGGTCGTATAATCGAGATTCTAATGTGTCGAGTTTGCTGGGATAGGCTGGCTCAGGACAGGGATATTTGTGGAGAATTGGTTGAGGCCTTTGTCATGCTGGGGACGTAATCCTGAAGGTTGTGTTGTCACGTTGTGCAGTAGATCTGCTATGTACTATTTTAAACATTTGTCACACATAGTATCATTTTGCTGTTGGGCTTCCAGCAGTACTGAGGCCATGCCCAGCTCTGGACATGTTCAATACTTAATGCTATGATGAAGTGAGTTGGGCTTATATCACTGGATCTCGTATTTTACAAGTATGAGCAGCCTGTAAGGTTGTATGGGGCTTACTTTCTCAGAGGCAGAGCAGTATATTTGGTCATTTTGAACCGGCTTACCATGTTTGGGTCTTTTTGTGAGCTGCTTTGTGAAAGGTAACAGAGCAAACCAACCCTGACTTACCAAATGGCATTATCTAGGTTCTGCAGTCTAAGTTGTATTTTTCATATGACACTTATAGGTTTGGTAAAGTTTGGTACAAGTCTATGCAGCCTAGTGACATCATTTCCTCTGCCCTAGTGGAGGGGCTCTAGAAACCTTGGAGGAAAATTCTTGCTGTTCTGCTACTTAATAATGTCCTGCTGAAATATTGGCTTTAGTTGCACTGGCACAACGAGGGGCTGCATTTTCATTTTTTTTATGCGGCTAGTGAATGGACTGAGCTTGTGCCAGAGCAGACGTTATATTCTCTGGTCTAGTCCGATGGTGTAACACCTGGTTTTGTTTGGCGTCGCGGCGGTGCTGGCAATGTCTCATACATGGCAGGGAGCACAGCTGTCCCTGTGCATTGTGGGCGCTTTACAACGTTAATTCTTACCAGAAGGTGTTCGATAAATTTTCTTGAGGATTTGCACCAACCCGTGCACACTTGGGAGCCTTTTCTTTTATGCGACGCCATATAGTCGTCTGCTCGCGCTCGTGTTGGGCCATGCCAGTCTGGCGAGTTCGGCTGGCCAGGATTGTTGCGGTGACTGGAAGAGGTCGCAATGCAGGGGGGGCGGCCGGGCTGGGCTGGTTCTGCGGCATGTGTGCGGCTGCTGGTGCTGTGGCTGGGCCGAGGTGCTGGTGAGACGGCCCACGGGCAACAGTGCCTGGCTGCTGCGCCTGCAGAACGACCTCTTTCCCCGCGCGGCCACCAGCACTGTGAGTGCACTTGCTCTGGGATATATCCACTACTCGAGTGTTGAAAAAAGTGGTGGCGGGCTGCTCATGCTTGCATAGGTGGTGTCCTTGCGTTCATTGGCTGGGCCTTTAGGCATTTATTTGCCCATCCATGTGAGAATTGCGATACAGTCGAGCCTGGATATATCGAACCCTGATATTTCGAATTATCAGCTATATTGAACACAGAGATTATCGCCTTGAACATCCTGTGTAAAAGTATAGGAAAATCGTGCAGTATATGCAGCATGTTCCGCAGTTGAACGCGTGCCGTAGAATGCACCTCACAGCTAAACCGGTAAATTGTTTGAGCTCAAATTTCGCACAGACATGGCATTTGGTCAGCAGAATTGTTTTATAGCACATTTGTTTGTGGTGCTTGCCTGAATCGATTAGAAAAGGTCGGATATTTCTCATCGTCTGCGGCGACGACAAAACGAAACACGCCGCTTTCTCGGTGATTGCACCGGTGGCGCCATCTTGTTTGTCGGCCGTGGAGATTCGACGAAGGAGGTGGGGGAATGTTTTGCGGGAGGTTTGAAGATGTTGCACCACGAAAGACTTCAAACTGGGTGCAATTTTGGCCAAGCTAAGCATTTTGTGAACACTCGTAAAGCAGTTGGTGAAGAGTCTTCAAACTTCCTGCAAAAGAACCTCCTCCTTTGGCTAATCTCCACGGCCGATCAGCGAGATGGCACTACCAGTGCAGTCGCTGAAAGAGCGGCCTGTTTCATTTCCTTGTCGCCGCAGACGATGCAAATATCCGACTTCTTGTTTTTGATTCAGGCAAGTACCCCAAAGAAATGTGGTAAAAACAATTCTGCCGACTAAATTCCATTAATGTGCAAAATTTGAGCTCGAACATTTCACCAGTTTAGCTGTGAGGATTATTCTACGGTTCTACGGTGCACATCTAATTGTGGAATAGTCTGTAGAACTCGAATTTTGCCGGATATTCGATATATCAAACCGTGCATCACGCCTCTGTATGTGGCACTTCTCCTAATGCCGCTCTTCGATCACGTCACGCACGGAGCCGAGTCAGCTGTGCAGCCTTTGCTGGCATCGCTAGTGCTGTTAAACCATGGTACTAGGTGAACGTGGGATGTTCTTTAGGGTTGCCTTTGATGTGTGGTACTCATTTTTTAAGCCACATTGCTGTCATGCAGTGAAGCCAACCTAACTGAATCCTTGCTGTGGTCATTGCCTGGCATGCAATGACCACAGCATGCAAAGGCGTTGTGGAAACCAACAGCACCTTAATTTTATTAAGCGGTTGTCTATATACAGTGGAGTGGTAACCTGATTGGGCATCTTATACCAGGCAGCAGCTAGTCCTAAAGAACCATGCGCTGCAGTTTCTATGCAAAGTGGGCTATAGTCTAGCACACCTAGAAAAAGCTGCACTGCCGTCACTCCGGCGGGTGGCAAGTCCCTGCAAGAAGCGAGTCACTTGCGTGGTGCAATGTATTCTCACTTTTAGGTTACAGGTAAGCTTATCTACTGCCATTATTTATATATCGAATTATCGGTATATCAAAGTATTTCGCGATCCCCTTCGAATCCAGTACATACGAGTTCGACTGTATGTGCACTGTGTGTGCTTCTGTAAGGGCCTTGTTGTTTTTGTTCTCTCCCCTAAGATATTGATGGGCTGTAACTCTTGGGAAGGATAAGCTTTGCCTCAGGGGCTACTATAACATTTTTGTTAGGTCGCCCTAATGGAGGTCATCATAATCATCAGCCCGACTACACCTACTGCAGGGCAATGGCCTCTTCTATGTCTCTCCAATTAACCCTGTCCTTTGCCACCTGCACCCACCGTATACCCGCAAACTTCTTAATCTCATCCGACCACCTAACTTTCTGCCGCCCCCAGCTACGCTTGCCTTCTTTTGGTATCCACTCCATTACACTTAAGGACCGACCAGTGGTTATCTTGCCTTTGCATTACATGCCCTGCCCAAGCCCATTTCTTCCTCTTGATTTCGACTAAGATGTCATTAGCCCGCCTTTGTTCCCTCACCCACTCTGCCTGCTTCCAGTCTCTTAACATTACACCTATCATTTTTCTTTCCACAGCTCGCTACGCTGTCCTTAACTTAAGCTAAACCCTTTTCGTTAACCTCCACGTTTCTGCGTCATAGGTGCATACCGGTAAGATACAAGTGTTGTGTACTTTTCTCTCTTGAGGGATGTTGGCAAATTGCCATTTAGATTTGACAGAACCTGCCATATGCTCTCCACCCCATTCTTATTCGTCTAGTTATTTCCCTCACATGATCCAGATCAGCGGCCACTAACTGCCCTAAGTAGACATATTCCCTTACCACTTCCAGCACCTTGCTACCAATTGTGAACTGCTGTTCCTTTGCGAGACTGTTGAATATTACTTTGGTTTTCTGCATGTTAAGTGTAAGTCCTACTGTTCTGCTCTGCCTGTCTCATTCATTGATCATGCTTTGCTGCTCATCTCCTGATCCCGAGTTTGCTACAATGCAAAACATTTTTTAAAAATATTTTTTGGAGCCATTCGATGACACAGCCTTTGAATAAGTGGGATGTTTTTTTCACTCCCTTGAGGTCCCAGGCTTTACTCTTCAGAAACGAGTGCATTATTGATAACTTTTTTTCAACCATGCTACTAGTTGGAGACTGCTGGTTGAGTACACAGACCAGTGCCTTTCATCCATATCTTATGTTGTACTAATGCTTTTAGCTACATTTGCATAGAGAAATATCTCTAATATGCTATTTCTATTCATAGACATTCATAAAGCAAATCGCATTTAGTCTTGGATCATATTAAGATGCACTTCTGATAATTCAAACAAAAATTTCTGGCACCTTTGCGTTTGTGTTAATGAGAGTCTACTGCGCTTATAAAGCCACGTGTGCCAGCTAAATACCGGCTTCGGTAAGGTGAGCCTTCACACAATCCAGATGGTAGCTGTGAAAGCTTTAGTTTTTTAATGCCAAGGTGTGGGGAGTCGCTGTTGTGTGAGTGTGTTTATAGTCAAGTGTATATGATAGGCACTGTGACCAGTCATCTTCTTTATCTAACATGTTGGCTGCTGAGCTTCTGAGAGCGAAAAAGAAAATTTTGATGTATGTGTCAAGCGTGGATTGCTGTCTGAAGTGGGTAGGTTGAGGCTGAAATGATGGTGCGGTGTGGTCATTACCCAATGCATACGGTATGTGATATGGGCCACCAAAAGTGGCCGTAGTGCTAGGTGGATCGAAGCAGGATCGAAGCCCTGCTTTGCCAGGCGTATGGTATGCGGGAGGGTAGGAGTGTGTATGGGAGGTAATGTGGTGACTGAGTGGCGTGCGGACAGGACCAATATGTTGTATTGTATTTATGGTCAGGAGAGATGTCACACACCTTACAGCAAGGCCGGCCAGGCTATTTGAAAATGTGGTGGTTTGAGAGGGTGCAAGGTAGGGAATTAGGTTGTGCATGCACGCTAGTTTCAGTATCGCCATATATGATACAGAAACAATAGAGCCTCAGGAGTGTGTCATTGGCTGTGTGAACCTGTTGACACACCTTCTTATGGTTCATGTGGTATGTCTCACCAGTTTTTTTTGTTTGTATAAATGTAGGTTGAAGTTTACTGTAATTTTCAGCATTACTTCTACACACCATTCCTGGGGACACTTTGTTCGTTGGAGCATGCGCTAGCACGAAAATGAGTCTGACAAAGCTGGGATCTGCTGCAGGACTTCCCGCTGCCAGATGTGGCCGCCATCTTCCGGTGTCACAACCTAGTGGATGCCCAAGATGAGGCGGCCAGTCGGGGAGCTAACACCGGGGAGCGGCCCAGCCTTGGTGAGCGGTCCCCATTGCGCCGCACAAACTCTAGTCCTGAGGTGCCTGCGCAAGACTTGCCTCGGTGTGACAGGTCAGTTTGACATACTTGACTGTGAGATATGTCTGATAAGGTGAACCATCTGTGACCTAACCTAACCACTGTGGTGAGGGATGGTAAATCATGGTTGATGTATATCTTGCTTGACAGATCTCGACTACCAGTCATTTGACATCTTAGCTTTCAAGGTGTGGTTCTGGCTTTCAAGGCCAGGGTGCTGGCCCCAGTCAGTGTCTCATACATCTATGCAGGACTAATTGTAAGACCATGAAAGAAAATCTCCATGGAAAAGCGATTATCTTACAGGCAGGGTGCGCAGCTCTGAATTGAATCAACAAGTACTCCACCTTGCTCGAATACGCAAGTTTGGGGTGCAATGCTCGGTTTCAGGCTGCATACTAAGACTGTCAAAAAATGCGATATTTTAAAGGGAAAGCTTTACTGGTCTAGCAGGAGGCTCCCAGAAAACAGCCAGAACATGTCACAACCAGGTGATGTGTTTCTCTCTCTCTCTCCCCTTCCCTTACAGTGGCTTGGGTGTCCACAGAGATATATGAGACAATTACTGCATCATTTCCTTTCCTCAAAACCAATTTTCGACTTTGTCACTTTGACCTTTAGGGACAGCTCAGAGTTGTGCGGAAACAGATGAAGGGTGGGAGCTTCCAAAGCAAAGGAAAGGCCCATAACTGGCACCCTGGGACAGTGGACACTTCAGTCACGCTTTAACCTATGTGTGGTGGTGGTTAGTGGTGGTGACAGATGGTGCACCTCCTTTTGGGGCACAGTCTCCACCCCCTCTATACACATGCACCATGTGGAAAAAAACAAGCCCTGCATACATTCGCACGATGCAATGTAAAATGATTACAAGCTGCATGATAACACGAAAGAACGCTAGCAGCACAGTTCACTATGTGCATGCAATGAAAACGGGGAGTGCAGCACAAAACAAAAGGCATCCCATCATACCTTCTCGATTGGCCATTATAATGATGAGTACGGCACTTTTACATTTAGATTAGACACCAGCACCGCTCTTGCTATAAGTGGCCGAGCTTCTTGGTCAACATCATCATCACCTAATCTTCGGTGCCGTGTACACATCCGAGCTCTTCCGCTGGTCCTAGTCAACAAAAGCATTGCCAAATTTCCCTCAGTTAACGAGAGTTTCATGCCATAAAATAGTATGTACATTTGACAGGACCGGACGGGGTGTCTGAATTATCCAGTTTTCTGAATGAACGAGGTTCTACTGTAGTGCACTAACTGCCGACCTGTATCCAGGCTGAGGACCAAGGATTGTGAGGAGTCTTCGCCCTTGCTATTTATGGGCAGAATGAGCAGCATGTGCGGTTTGCTGCACAGTTCAGAAGTTGCCTGCAGAGTGCTGAAGTTGCCTGCACAGCGCAGAAGCAGGCAAAGTGCAGAAGTTGCCTGCATGCAAGTGGAATTTAGTACGATGCTCACTCATTGTGTTTTAAAATCCAGGCATTTATGTACCTGCAAACTGTGTTTTCATACTACACACACTTTTGTCTTGTGACGTATTGCATGAATGAGGCAGTTTATCGTGCTCTATGTGTGCAGGTATGACAGCATCCCTGAGGAGAGCCAACTTCCTAGGCAGGCGGCAGCAGGTAAGTGCATTTCTTGCTTTACTTTGACAGCAACGTTTGAACCAGGCGTATGAGTGGGCTTTTCAGTCATGCGACACTCCGCTTGAACGCAGGCAGCTTGCCATTTAGCTGTAGCTGCAGTTATTGAGTTAGTCCAAGCATTCATTCATTGCAGCCTGGGACAGCAGAGGCCAGTCTGCTCGGAGAAGCCTGGAAGGCTGGTCCCATGCAGAGGTGCCGGCCAGCAGCTACCGGGACCGGGGCCACACGGTGTCTGGTGTCAGCCCAGCCTCGGATAGTGGATCCATGGCGACCACCTCCTATGTGGACCTCTACCGTTCAGGCATGAATCCCAGGTACGTCCTTCGCTACTTTAGTCATGGAATGCTAGCAGGCAGCATTTTGGAAGAGCAGGTTTGATAAGACTGGTGTGAATTAATAGTGAAACTTGAAATTGACTCACCCCCAGGAATTTCAGTAAGGCTAAAATAAAAATATGCAGCTACACAGAAGGAAGACCTCTTCATGTGGCAGATGCACAACATTTAAGAGTCGGAGCTTGCTCAGGTTCCCGCGTGAGAATAGCCTCCGCTACTATCTTTAGTGCCGACCCCAACTTATGCCACATGGCAAGTGTTCGAATTAAGAAAACACCTAAATTGCTTCAAGCCTGCAAAGTAGAAACTAGATGTGTTGGATATTCAAGGCGTATAAAAGTGCACGTGTGGGAGGTGTAACGCATGTGCACCAATTACATCAAATGTATTGAGGCAAATTTTCTCTGCATGGCATTGAATGTTGTGCAGCTCCCAACTGCGAACATTTTGCACACTTTTTTTGTTGTTGACTGAATGTTTGCCATGCGGTGTAGTGTAGGGGTGGGCTACATCTAGTCTCGCATTGAGGCAGGTAGAGTCTGTTTTATTTCTTGTGCCTGCACATAATGATTGCTGCCTCTCTTGCAGGTTCGTCTTTCTGCATCTGTTCCGGAGTCTTGGCCAGTCAGAGCGAGCCCTGCCACTGCCAGAATCAGATGTGGTAAGTGATCTTTAGGCAGCTTTTTCCCTATATGTAGCATCAGCGCTTAAGTCGTATGTGGGAATCATGCTTCATGCATCTCTTATTTGCCAAATCTGCAGCCGAGCTATGAATCACACCACAGTGGATAAAGTCAAGATAGATTTTAACTACCTCTGTGTCTTTAATGTGCACTAAAGTCTCAGCACATATCCTTGCTTTTTGCCACCATCGAAGTGTTGAGTCCAGAGTGGTCCTGTCGGAATGGGGAGGTGATACATGTGTCCACAGCCATGAGGTTAGACTACTAATGGGGCTGTACTGATATTCAAAAAATTGGAATTGTTTGTGAATAGTAGCATTTACTATTCAATTGGTTCCCACTGCACTTTTACTATTCAAAATATTATAATATAGTAAGTTGTGGTCAAGCATTGCAGTGTATCCAGCTGGCACTTGCTGTAGGGGCTCGCTCTTTTCAAATCCATTTCTTCATAAAATCAACAGCTAGCGTACGGCATGCTCGGTAATTTAAGTCTTGCTTAAACCAATGCACTGACGGCTATCAAGATCCGCCGTGGCATGGCCACTGTATGTTTGCAAGTTGGGAGATGAAGTGCCGTGCCACTCCGCACGTCACTGCGGCGGGCCACGATGCAGTCAGTGACAGGTTGTGAACGCGCCAGCAGTGCAAGTTAACTTGTGCCATTGGTCCTTTTGTTTTCAATCACTACGGTAGGAGACTCAGCGCTAACGGCAGCGGGGCTTGCAGAAGATAGTGGAACGGGCAAAGCTGCGTTCTGCATGTGCTGCTGCAGTTATTTTCTGGGGACCGCTTTCACTGTTCACAATTTCTTTGTTAAAATCTAGAAACTATGTAGCTTTGACCGCAGAAACATGAGCCTCGAGGCCAGTCCACGAAACCACGCAGCATATAGAACTCCTCGCATACAGGGAGAAATTAAACCATGTCAGCTATGCGGCAGGGCTGGCATGGTTGTGTTTTCGTGCCCATCAAGGAACTTCTAATCCAGCAAAACCAACACACGAGGGCTAAGCGGGCTACGTGGGCTACGTTTCATCGTGAACACTATGTTATAAGTGGCATTGCATAGCCGGCGCTTTGCAGTTAGGCGTGCGAGGGAACATGAAAGGGATGGTCCCGCTTGCATTGTAACTGAAGTTGCCATGTTTGTGTCCATTTTGCAAGCTGTCTTGTTGCATTTCGTTAGCATTGCACTGCATGTTGCATTCCGATAATCGACTGCTTATGTCGCTTCTCCAGTATTGGCAATTTTCATGACCTTGAAAGAGTGCCTGAATTGATCCAACATGACGGCGTTATGGAGGACTGCTTCTGGGGTCAGCCTAGGTACAATCGCACAATCGCGCTTGTTATAAAATTTCACGAAAAACTCGCGTTTGTTTTAACGATGATGGCAGCCGCATGGAAGCCAAACAGTCTCGTTTCTCTGGAGTAGAAAGGCTTAAATGAGTAGTGCAGAAGGAATCTCTATCTGGTATTTAAAAATGTCCAGCATAGGAGAGGTAGACTGTCTGCAGTATACATTTGGTGGCATCAGTGATGGAGACCCTTATACAACAGGTAAGTGGTGAAACAAGAAGCACAATTTTTTTCCATTTAGCACTACTGGTAAGCAAGACCCAGCGATTGTCATGCTGCTTGTGAATGCCATTTTATCACTGCTGCTTTGCAGAAAACGAGCTCGAGTTGTAACTGGTAAAGCTAGCCATATTGTTTTTCAATCTAATAAATTTCATTGTCTCATGTGCTGCTTCAAATGTCAATACTATATATTTCTAATCACGTATACAGGTGGAAAGCAACAACAGAGAGGTCACCCTTTTCTACATATTGTATTCTCGAAACAGTTAACTGCCCTTGGCCTCTCATTTCGTTCGTAAGCAGTATATGAAAGGCATGTAATGAATGTAAAGCTGCTGTGATACCATTCTTTTTGTCCAAATATATTCGATTTTTACCATTTGCCTGTCTGTGCGACTGATTCTGGCGATACGTAGCGAGGGCATTGGGCAATAAGGAAGTGCAAACATAATCAGAATGAAATCAATACGTCGCCCCCTGCTCTCTGTGGGTAACAAAGCACCATATCACCATACACGCATGCCGTAATAAGGCCTGCCATTACAGAGACAGTCATTTGCATGAACTCTTCATGCTTGAAATTACATTTGTACTCATAAATATTAACAAACAGTGCCCCATATTTACATAGGCCCTTCTAGTCTGGGCAAACCATCTTTTTAGAAATACAGGATTGGTGCCTGATAACAACTGCGCTGTAATGGCCCTGCAAGCGTCCCACTGCAGCATAAAAACTCTCTGCTCCCACGCTCTCTCCATATTACTGGCACAAAAAAAACTCACGCAGTGACTTTTTGAGGGTTTTCAAATATCTCTATTGTGTAAGCATCCATGTAACAGTGTTCCTAAAATATATTTTTACAGCAGAACTCTTACAACAGTGTCTGAATGCGCCAGTGAACCATTTATGCAGTGTAGCAAACTGCGGCATTCCACGCGCGCTGGTCCTTCATAGACTAGTTCGCGTCAATGCCGCAGTGTGGCATTTATTTCGAGAAAAATACCACGTAGAAGTACCTGGCCCCCTTACAATGCTTCATGACAGCATTCAATAGGTTCCCTTGTCACGTAAGCATTAAAGGGCAACTCTGGTGTTTTTTGTTAATAAGGATTTTAATGAAACTTTCAGGGTAAGTTCTCCGTAGAGATGTGGTCATTTTGTGGTCATTTGTGCCAAATTTCGCCGCTAGGCAATATCTCGATGCAGTGCACATGAATTTAAAAATTTTACATTTAATCTGACTGTCTCTTCCCTTTCCCTCCTCCTCCCTAAATGTTGAGATGGGAATTTCCCTCTCCGTTTTGCCACCTGCCACAGTTGGCAGGTGGTAGTCATTGAATCATGTTGCCTTGCCTGACACCCTTCCTTATTGGAATTTTATGGAGGACTATGGTATCTGTGCAGGTATTTGGAGGCCTGAATTGGGAACAGTTGGGGATAAGAGTTAATGGAGGATACCTAAATAATCTGCAATTCGCTAATGACATTGCCTTGCTGAGTCGCACTGGAGGTGAACTGCAGATCATAAACAATGAGTTAGACAGGCAGCGCAGAACGATGATTCTAAAAATTAACATGCAGAAAACCAAAGCAATGTTCAGCAGTCTAGCAATGGCATCTACTTAGGGCAGGTAGTGACAGCTGATCCGGATCATGAGAGGGAAGTAACTAGAAGGATAAGAATGGGGTGGAACGCATATGGCGGGTTCTCTCAGATCGTGAATGGCAGTTTACCACTTTCCCTCAAGAGAAAAGTGTGCAACAGCTGTATCTTACCGGTGCTCACCTATGGGGCAGAAGCGTGGAGGCTAAGGAAAAGGATTCAGCTTAAGTTAAGGACAACGCAGCGAGCCGTGGAAAGAAAATTGATATGTGTAGCATTAAGAGACTGGAAGCGGGCAGAGTGGGTGAGGGAACAAACGCGGGTCAGTGACATCCTAGACGAAATCAAGAGAAAGAAATGGGCTTGGGCAGGGCATGTGATGCGAAGGCAAGATAACCGCTGGTCCTTAAGGGTAACGAAGTGGATTCCAAGGGAAGGCAAGCGTAGCAGGGGGCGGCAGAAGGTTAGGTGGGTGGATGAGATTAGGAAGTTTGCAGGCATAAGGTGGGCGCAGCTGTCGAAGGCAGGGTTAATTGGAGATTGGGGAAACACGAGAGAGGCGTTTTCCCTGCAGTGAGTGTAATCAGGCTGATGATGATGGTCATTGAATTTAATTAAATTAATTCTCTAAGTAATTAATGTCTTACAGCTGATGCTGTAGATTCCATGTTAGAATGCAGTGCTAAGTGGCTAAACCAAAGTTATAAGCTTTTGCTGTAAAAACATTCAGTACTTTTCTTACTATTCAAGTGAAGTATTGCAACTGTCTGCATTTGCTACTTTGGGAAAGCTGCCTAAGCCAAATAAAGATAAGTGAAAGAAACTGGTGTTGCTGGAAACTGCACATCAGCGAGTGCCTGATGCTTGCAGTATGATGAAGAAATAAGGCATAGCACTTCACCTGCATATAGATGAACACACACTCTATTTGAATTGCAAATGAAGAGCTATACCTTTTTTTGGCTGCTCTTATAGAAACTCTATTCGACCCCTGCCCATGGAACAAAAAAAAATATCTCCACAACGTTCCGCTTCACTGTACAAAAATGCTACAAAGCGACATAACCGTTATCACCTTTGTAACACATGTGTTGTGTGGGGGAAGTGATGTGGCATGGTTATATGTTGTTCTGACTTCGCACAGAAAGTGCTGGTTGGGTGAAGAGAAACTCATGTCACTGGTTGGAAGATGGTCACGGGGTGTTGTGACCTTGCATCATATTTGATTATGATGATGATGGTGCAAGAGCACCATGGTTAACATGTTTTTGGTCCGCACAAGGTGAAATCAAAGACCTGTTTTTCTAACACTTCGCCCCATAGAAGATGAGCACCAGGCCAGGGGAAGGCTTGCACCGACTGGAAGATCTGTGGAGCACAGGGTATCAAACCTTGCACCTCCCACATACAAGGCGGATGCATAAAACCACTAGGCCACTGCTGTAGTCTTTACAGTGTATATGGCTACTCATGGCAGTGGTGCATGAGTGAGAAATACCGTCATCGAAAAGAAGGAACCTTCCCTAGTGCTGCCAGACTGCCAAAGATCACATAGAAAAGGACGTGATTGATGGAAGCACAAGTGCTGGCTGCAGCCAATGGTGCAAAGTTCAAGCTTCTTGTGCCACTCTTTGCTATGGGGTGAAAGTGAAGGTGCCACAAGGCCCAGGGCATGCTTTAATAAGCACACTCGTGGGGATGGTTGCCTCTGTGGCCACTATGGATTATAGACCTCAAGACTGGCTCTGAGCTGCTTCTACGACACTGCCATGCAATGACAGTGAGCTTGCCTTCCCACATATAGTTGCCTTATGCCAGTGCCCTGTGCAAAGTCTCGCTCACACATGCAACAACAACACCTTGTGTGCACGTGTGTGCAGGAGCGGTCGCTGAGCGTGTTTGACTTCATCCCAACCTACGAGACTCACAAGATGGGCCTTGTGTATGTGGGAGTAGGTCAGGCTGGCAAGGAGCAGTGCATTCTATCCAACACGCACGGGTCAGTGCGCTACACCAAGCTGCTGACGTCGCTCGGCACGCTCGTGCGCCTTTTGGAGGTGGACCCTCGTCGAACGTATGTGGGTGGCCTAGCCTGCTCGGGCGAGGACGGCACCCACTGCCTTTGTTGGCAGGACGACGTCACCCAGGGCAAGCGCTTTTTTCCTTATTTCGGTCCTGCCAGCTCCTTCCTTTGCATGGCTACTGTGGTCCGTTTCTTGGCATGGATGGACAGAAAAAGAGCACTGGGACTCATTGCGATATCCTGGAGTCATGTGGACTGCCACTTTCCTTTTTTCATCCCTTCCTGCGATGATCTGTTTTTCACTTTTTCACTTATCTTTTTGGTTTTGGTCTTTCTAAGAATGCTCACATACTCTTTTACCACTGGCTTCATGGTGCTGCTTTCTTGTGTGCAGTTGCTATGATAAGGATGGCCTATTGCCCCAGGTAGATAGTCATGTACAGGATGTAGCCACTCATAACTGAGGGAATGGCACATTTGTGTTTTTTCATTGTTTTCTGTGCTGCTTTGTGCACTGCTAGCTCACAGGGACTTTGTGATCAGCTACAGCAAGTAGGCAGACTTTTCTAAATAGATGGTCACTTAGAAGGCAGCCTTTCATTATAGGTGGCCTCACTATAACTGAAGTCAGAAGAGAATGAAGTTGTTTGGGCATCTCCACATTTAGCACTTACCTGCTAAAGTAAACAGCAACCTGTTAAAGTGAAGAACTTGATGCATTCCCTGTTGTGCAGTTGTCAAGCAGTTTGAGATGTTGCCTGCAAAGTCTGCAAGGAGCATCAGTACATGTCGGAATGTCATGTCTGATTCCACGTGACTCTTGGCACGCAGTGTGGACAAGGCTGTTTTCGAGACACATCATGCTTAGAACCATCTCTAAAGACTTTAGTCCTTTGCTAACAACTTGCTTTGGTGGCTCAGTGGCCAGTGTGTTAGGCTGCTAAGCAAGAGTTTGCTGAATCTGATGCTAGCTGCAGCAGCCACATTTTGATGGAGGCAAAATGGAAAAGCATCCATGTACTGCTGGATGTCTACTCGTATTAAAGAAACGTGGGGGGAGCACTCCACTACAGCTACTCTCTCTCTCCCTCCTTTCACTGCTTTCTCCCTCACAGCTTGGTTCTGGTGTCCATGAGTGAAACAGTTACTCCTTTGCTTATAACCACCCCGTCTTCCCCAACCCATTTGCTAACAGGTGGATATATGTCTCTTTGTTTGCAGTGTATTTACATCTTACCTTTTGAACTATGTTGTTCTTGGTAGTGTGCTCCCAATCTGTATTGATTGCTGGTACTGCGTGATGACATAACGGTCACATTTTGAAAACTCCAAACCTGGAACAAAGAAAACCATTTTTAATCTAAGGTGCAGATATATCAAAAATATTCTTCAAGGCTATGCAAGTAAAAAAAATTTCATTTTTGGCACTGTTTTGCATCATGTATATAAAGAACTATAAAGGTAAGTTCTAAGGCATATTAGTTCTTAGTGCTGTGATTGGGAATATTATGCAACCTGGCCAAATACCAGGAAAACACTGCACAACACTGACACTATACAATCTGCCGATCATAATATAGGAGGCCACCGTGTTTGCATGCATGCTTGGTTATGCTTCAGGAAATGGAGCTTCTTTTAATCCAGTTCACTGAAATAATGTGTAAAGGAATCAGCCATATTGAATTGATATCCAAACTGGTTTTTCAGTGCTTGCTTTTGCTTCTGTTCTTTATGATAAAGGCATTATTGCTACTATTAAGCTTAATGTTTGCACTAAGCATTTTGGCATACAAATTTCTATTGCAGTGGTGTTCCATGTGGCCACCCTAATGCCCAACGTCGACAGTGACAGACTTCGGGGAAACAAGAAGAGGCACATTGGCAATGATGCTGTTCACATTGTGTACAATGACAGTGGTGAACCCTACGACATGGCTACCATCCGGGTGAGGCTTCTCTCCCGTTTGCGCTTTACTGATAACTATAGCTGGGTGCACAAATCTTTGAAGAAATGATGCCAGAGGGAACGACATTGTGGGCATTGGAAAACTGGCATCACCTCACAACTGGCCATGGTGAACCATCCCATGTCCTTCTCCTGTTTTTATAGAATTTTGTCACTTTTGCCTCACCTTTTTTTTTTTTCACGACAACATCTGTTAATGAAATGTTGGTGCCATTGGCATAGACATCTGCAGAGCAAGGAGGCAAGAAGTGAGGATTGGCAGCTACAATATGGTAGAGGATGAGGCTCCATTGTACAACGCAAGAGGACACGATGTGACGGCTATCTTTGGGTTCCCACATTACACGGCATAGTGTAACTGTTCGTCAGTTTTCTTCCTTCAAACCTCGCTATGCTGCCTTTCCCAAACATTTATTCTCCTCAGCATGTGAAGCTACACAGTGCAGGGAGGAATTTTGTGCTCTACATGCAGGGACAGATTAGTGGGCGACTCTTGGAGGGGGGTTGTTGGTGGGTCATTACTATTTCCACCTTGCATTTCTAGGCCTTTATTCATTAAGGAAAATTGAGTTTTTAATGGTTTTCCCATAGAAAATTTCCCATTAAGGAGAGGGTGAAGTGGCCCTTTTACCTTCAAGCACTTTTAATTGAACACACTTGGAGCTTGGGCTTCACTCTTACAATGTCACTATGTGTAATAAAATTTGAATTTTGCACCGTAGAAAAAGTTTGTGGTGCTTTAGCATTTCTAAGGACGAAATATTGTGCAAAAGCAGGTTTTTGAAGGTGGACACTACTGCCACACACCTGAAAGTGTGATTGAGGTGTCCACTGACCCAGGGAGCCAGTTATGCGCCTTTCCTTTCCTCAAAATCAATGGTCTCCAACATTGTCAATGTCATTACCAATGAACCTGGAGCATGTCTATGGCCTATTTCTCCAGTGCAGGGTTTGTGCCAAAATGTTATCAGTGCAAAAGCAAGCAGGGCACATCTGTCACTACTTCCATGTAGCTCAAAGCACAATTAAGGTGTCCACTGACACAGGTAGCCAGTTATGCGAGTTTCGCTTCCTTTCGCGACTTTTGTTGAAGTTGGTGAAACTGCAATACACAGTCCAAGAATGTGGCAGTTTAACACGTGATCGGCTACGGCAATGGCATATTGCTCTCGTGCAGTGGTCAGCGAAGCTGATCTTTTCGAGGCGTGATCGGCTGTGGCGATAGCATAGTGCTCTCGTGCAGTGGCCAGTGAAGCTGATCTGTTCTTGCCGCCGCTGGTTCGAAACCCAGTCGCAGCAATGTTTATTTTATTTCTGCAGGTATATCTGAAAAGGCTTCAGACGAACATCTCCTTTTTCAGGATCGCTAGTGCAATAGTGCTTTTGCACTAAAACACAAGTGACAATAAGCCTCCCAAGTTTCCCAATATTCCATGAAAAAAAAAAAACAGATTTAAGGATTCTTTGCAAAATTTTGTTGGCAGCCATTTTTTTTAAACAGTTCTTATGGGCATCAGTGGGAACAACAGAAAAATAGTAAAATTACATTACTAATTTACCTTATTTGTGTGAATTAACACGGAAGGGAGGTGGGAATTTGAGACCTCAGAAAAATTTTAAAGGACATATGATTACAATTTATAATGAAATTCCAAACCATTCAGGCCAAAAGGGGGATCCACTACAGGTCCGGTTTCTACCAGAAAAAAAAAGTTATAGTTTGCCAGACTACCCGGAAGGATCGCCATTCTAGTCGCTGAGTGGCTAGTGTATTTGAAAACTGCTTGAGAAGTGAAATTTAGTGATATAAACCTTGCACAGTTTCTTCCTAAGCAAGATGAACAAGGGGAAGATTTCAACGTTCCTGTCTTTCATGGATAGAATGGAAGGCGTGACCTCAATGCTCTTTCATTGCTCCTAAGTATTTGCTTATCACAGTCAACTTTGTTGACACAGAGGGATCATTCAGCTGTTATAGTGTTCTAGTATGAAACAAGCGCCATTCTTTGAGTGAAGAAAGCAGGAAACATTACTTAATGGTGAGGTAAAACAGCCACCTTCAGTTTTAGCAGAAGGACCAGGCCTTTGCAGCATGCAAGGCATGTGGTCAGAAAATGAGCTTGCATTTATTTGTCTTTCATGCATATTATACTTTCCGCAGAATTTTATTAATTCTGCTTCGACAGAATTTAAAATTTTCTGCTGCAGAAAGCTAGGGGCCTTAATTTAGTCTCAAGTTGTGGTGTATATCCTCTTCGTTACAAAAGGGTTAATTGACATGCAAATGGATTTTTATTGATGAGAAATGGTGCCCTGTAAGGCATGCCTTTGTACCTTTCCTGCAGGGAGACTTCCACCGTGTGTGTGTAGTTGTGGAGCCCCTCAAACTAGAGCACAACTTGGTCTCTCTAGTGGGCAAGCCTGGTGAGTGATAAACATGGCTTCTGTCACTGCTACACTGAGCATAAAGGTACAAATTCTGCATGTGGTAAAATGCATTGAATTAAATTGGTTAAGGCACATTTAAGGGCGCTGCAGCAAGTTCATAATCGGATCTGTTTTTCACAATTAGCAAGCTTTCCCTACAGAATGAAAGAATAAATCTCAGAAGTCACTTGTATTAAATACCTAACTAGGTCACGTTTTTCTGAACATACTCTGCAATTTTTATTTCTTACTATAATGACCTGAAATTAGTGATTAAGATTGAGCACAACTGATGTGCAACTGGGCATGATGTAAAAATACTCTTAACTTGCACAGTACAGCTAGCAACAATGTGCAGTTGGCCGCATGTATGTGCAGATTTTCACATTTTGATCCTCTCTTGAGTGGCGCCCATCAAAGCAGGGTTTTTCAAATGTCACAGAGGTGCTGGAGTTGCTGCGACCGCCACCTGAGCCTCAGCTGGTACCTGACAGCAGCCTGGGGGTATATGTGCGCCAGGCAGCCCTGCATGCAAACGTGAGCCACTTTTCTGTTTGCATGTAACCTCATCTGTGCTCTTTGTCATTATTCAATTGCACCTTAAAGTGCTTCAGTTACACCAGTTGCTTAAGAGAAAAATAAAAATAGATATAGTAGTATTCTCATTGGTCCAAAGCTCTGAATTCTGCAGTTACTGTCAGTTCATCTGGGGAAGATAAGCAGCGAATTCTGGTAATGGTGTCTGAGGAGAGAGAGCTTTTATTTTAGGAACACATTTCGATAGAGGTGAAATTCTAGAGGCCCGTGTACTGTGCGATGTCAGTGCACGTTAAAGAACCCCAAATGGTCGAAATTTCCGAAGACCTTCATTACGGCGTCACTCATAGCCTGAGTCGCTTTGGGATGTTAAACCCCGTAAACCAAACCAAACCATTTTAGAAACACAGCCACCGGTGGGGCTTGCGAGACGCAGGTAGCTCTTCCTGGGCAACCTCTTGTGACCGACAATTAATTGAACTGCAACCTGCCATGGTCAGGTTGCCACCTGCCAGGGTATGTTAACATCAGTAGGTCATTTGATCTAGGTGGTTGGTGGACCACCTGCTTTTTCGCTCGCAGCGCTGCCAACAACGATCACGCTGGATTGCCTACAGAACGAGTCTTAAAGCCATTGTGTTAAAAGCTGTCTGCTTTTCAGGTTAAAATTTATATTGTTCATGAACTGCCGTGTTTGGCACACAGTCATCTTGGATAACGGCACCTAAAAGACTGCTTTTTACAGTGTATAGTTCTCACATGTGCTTAAAACATTTCAGGATGCAGTTCTTAATAACATTTGATGGTAAGCATTTTGACATTCTAACTTCCTTTGAATGTTGGGTTCACCTTAGCACTACATCTTGTCTAGAGTCGGGCATAAGATCCTCAATTCTAGTGTTTTATTTAATTTAATCTTATTAACCTAGAGCTTAATAGATTCCCAGCTTGACCTGTGGTGTGCTGTTTCTCTTTGCTTCTTTGCTTGTATTGCTCCATGACATGCGATGGCAAACCTTAACACTACGCTAGAACGGTGCGAGACTGTGAAAACTACTCACAGTGGGGCAAAGAAGCACTTTATGCGCCCCACCCAATGATGACAAAGGTTGCACAAAGCATGAGGCTCTGGCTTCATCCAGGGTGGTATAGTCGCGTGATCACAAACCGACCGAAGCCATGCTGTAGTGGGGCCTGTGCCACTGACTGCTGTCGCTTATGAAATCACGATTTTTATGTACTTCCCTTTTCATCATTGCCAATGTAGGAAGGGATGTGTGCTATTTTCGATGTTTCTGTCTGCAGGTGGCATGCACTAGCTTGCACCGGTCTCAGGCTGGTAGCACCTATGTCAACAACTGGCATGAGCGGTTGCGGCACCTCGAGCGGCTACGGTTACGGCTGCTGAAGTGCAGCGGCGAGCAGCCACCCGATGACTTGGCCGCTCTCTGAGTCTTCAAATAAAACCTTTAGTGTATTTGCAGCTGACCGTGGTTTGAGACTTATTTTGCCAAAGTGTCATCTTCCTCCGATGTAACAGAAGAGCGCTGCAGCTAAAATTGAGCATTCAATTCCAGCTGCAGCAGCCAAATTTTGAAGACGGTGAGATGAAAATCAACTGCATACGCAGAAATCTGTGCAAGTTAAAGAAATCTAGGTGGTCAAAATTAAACCAGAGTCCTCCACTACTGCACACATCTAATTGCACAGTGTTGCTTTTTGGCACCTAAACATCTGTAATTGCCAAATTGTGAATGCAGCATTATGATGTGTTGTTGACAAATGAAATATGAGCAGCGCTGTATAGTACCCGTACTGTAAATAGTTAAGTGGTGGCATGGCTACTTCCAGGTAATGAGTCGTACATCACAGCTGTTAAGCGACTGCTTTATTGTTTGACTGGCATCAACCAAAGTCTTCCTTTCTTGTAATTTTGCATTACAACTGTTTTCAATAATACAGAGCAACTCTGGAATGTTGGAGAATGTCCAGCTTGTATTCCATCACCAAAATTTCACTTGTGCAGCCAATCTAGCGAAATGCAACGAAAATCGTTTCTAAACAGGAAGAGAGCCGATTTGGCATCAGCGTTAAAATTTGTCTTTATACCAGGGAAGTAATATTTGATTGAAGGGCAGTTTTGCATTATCAGTTATATTTGACTGCCTTTTATAGCACTGGCATTGGCAAAGCAACTTCTTGCCCATGACCACTCCTTTGCTGGTTAAGAAACCCTAGCCCGACTACCATGGCAGCGCCTCTGAAGACGCAAGGGTATGCCTTTAAGGAGTGTGTGCGTTCGAAGCCACAGCCATTGCAATGCTTTTAATGCTGTAGCATTTAGGTTATTGTGATGTTTCCAGTTCCTTCGTAACGAAATTCCCCGATTGGTCGAGAGGGGTCATGTGAACTTGTGACCTCGCAATCTGCCCTGGTAGGCAACCTTGATTGGTTGAAAGAGGTCACATGATTTTGTGACATCAATCTTCCCATTGTAGCAGATGGACCCTCAAAATTTGGAAGTTCGCTCATCCACCAAAATTTTAAAGGACCCCAGACCGGTTACAACCAGAGTTTTGACAGGAGAATCGCAAGAACATTACACAGCTCATTATAGACTCCATAGCAGGCAATCAAAAGGCTGTTGCATTTTCTTCCTTTAGAATGTGGTTAAGAAGGCCCCCAGTTTTTTTAATTTTATCTGTACAAGCCAGCTTAGAGTGACTGGTGAACCTTCTGTAACAGGGCACAGCCACAAACCATGCTAGCAGGTGGTGTAGACGGTCAGAGTGAAAAGGTTCAGTTTGGGAGGAGCCTTTGAGGTTTGTAATATCAAAATCAATAGTAGTGAAGTATCTTTACAACTGCTAAAAAACAATTTTTTTTAAGCCATCGTAACTCTTGGTTACATTCACTGGTTACATTCACTGCTGAAGCGTGGCAAGCAGAAAAAGTATTTTTAAGATTGTACATGTTCAGAAGTCTTATTTTTATTTTAGTAAGAGACTGTCTTTCAGTGTCCGATATATATTCCATGCAATGCTGTGGAGACTGAAACATTCTGTCCAGTCAGCAACCGGGTGGGGGGGCAACAGGCCACTGCGTTATCAGGGAAATGTGTGAAAGTGTAATCCCAGCAGAGTAAAGGGTATATCTGCATCTGTGGAAGAAATAGCATGCAGTCAAACTGCATATGTTCCCCAAATGAAGGTATGCTACATTTTTTGCATATATAAGGAGATACTGTAATAAAGGAGCAATTACTCATTGGCATCCACTCAAGTGAAGCGGTGGTCCTGGGTTCGAACCCTAGACCAGGATGAATTTTTCTTTAAGTGCGAAGTTTCTGAGAAAGCTGTATAGCTTTTCTTTGTAATCATATGGCTGCGCTTAGGTGGATGCCAATGAGTAATTACTCCCTTATTACAAATCTAATCCACCACGTCAGGAGAGCGTTTTGCTCTGTGGCTCTTCGAAGTGTTAGTCGAAGCTTCTCTCAGGTGGTTCAACAAATACCGTAGAACAGCTGGTGAGCCCAGCTCCACATAATAGAGTGGGAACAAGGGTAGTACATGTGATTTTGTTCAGGGCTGCTACACAACTGTTTTTGCTTCAGCGGCCTTTAATCGGAGCTTCGGCTATACCCAAACTAGAGTGGTTGTGATCGATGTGCCGTAATATATACCATAACCAGGTGCCATAATAGCTGATATGTCTGTCGGCAGAGTCGCCTGCCATGGTGGCTCAGTGGCTTTGGCGTTCAGCTGCTGATCCCAGCCACAGTGGTCATATTTCCATGGAGGTGAAATGCAAAAATACCCACGCAACGTGCAATGTCAGCACATGTGAAAGAACCCCAAGTAGTCTAAATTAATCCCGAGCCCTCCACTACGGCATCCCTCATAGCTCACATGACAAACCCCACAACTGACAATTATTTTTGTCAACAGAGTGGCCATCTCTACCTGTGGCAGGGGTGATGATGTTACATGCATTGCTGAGAACGCAGTATGCTCGTCACCTGAACAAATGAAGTATGTGTATATACTATAAAGGCTTTACTTAACCCAGTCTTTTAAAACTTTGCTGTACATGTCTGCTTACATATAGCATGACTGGCCCCTTTTGCACATTTTCTGCAAAGCTGACTGTCCTTGAGAGATACACAAGTAAAGCAACATCCATTCCCCATCACATGATCTCAAAGCTGGAAGCTCCAAATTCCAACGTGCAAGTAATTGCTATTTGTTTTTTGCACCCGTGCTCCTGGTGGGAGACTCCTTGGCTAAAAGTTGACCAGGCCCACTGCCAAGCACGCACTGCAAATTCTAACAGCATTTATGCAATTTTTGAGTTGTGTATTGACGCGACTAATACCAAGCATGCACACCTGCAAGCCTGTGGCCATGGGTGCACACATCAGTAAATGTCCACAACTTCTGATTGCCTTTTAGCAGAATGGTGTGAGGCTGAGGTGCCAAGATATGTAGGTGTGCTCTGCAGTAATAAATGCTCACTTTCATGTACCGCACAAATGCAATATCATAATCTTTCTCGGATGCTGTACTACCTGTTTGAATGAACAGTCGGCAGTGTGTGTGTGTGGCCCTTTAACATGCAGTAATGGACAGCTTAAATTTGCTCACTATGGCTTTCAGAGACAAACTGCAATTATGAACCTGCATCAGGTAAACTGCAAGCAATCTCTTTCTCCAAATAAAAGGCACCATTTATTTTTCTGCACACAGGCACTTGTTTGCAAATAAAATACATTGTACATAAAAGTAAAAAATGACAAGATTGTGTACTTTGGTTTTTGTGTAAAGCCAGGCAGCTGCCAATAGTGCTGCTGCTGTGAGCCCAGCAACTACGAATATCAAAATTAAGTTATAGGGGAAAAAAAAAAGCTGCTCCTCTTAGCTGGTGTATGGCCATGGTGCAAGAATGCACCTCTATTGTGACGCGACCCATACCACTTGAATGTGGAAAAATTCGGTAAAGGTAACATGCACATTGCACTTTGTTTGGCTTGTCAGTCCAACAGAACTTCACCCTTAGACTTGACAGTGGCAGTTTCAGTGACATCTGCAAGGGAAGAATGGACAAACAAGAACGGTAAATGAACCAAGACAACTTTTATAGTACAGAAAAAAAAGATGAAAAAGTAATCCTGCATTATGCATAGGTAAAAGCAAAAATTTTATAATCGGTGTATGTTTAGATGACTGAGTGCAGCAACTGTCATATTTACTCGCGTAATTTGTGCACTTTCTTCTTTCAGTTAAGGCTTCAAAAAGCAGGTGCATAAACCATGCGAAAATTTTGTGCACACTTCCTAAAAAACCTCGCTGGCCAAAAAAAGTTGACTCCAAATATAAGATGCAGCCCCTCCTGCCTTGCCCTGCCCCATGTTATGAAGTTCCCCCTGGGGCGGCATGACTGCGTGAGCGCAGTTCGGAGCAATACACGTGCAACGATACAATCGCAAAACCAGCAGTGGAAGGCAAAGGAGCTAACTGGTGATAAAATGGAACCCTTGTGTGCACTCCGGCTGACTAGCGGAAAATTGAACAGCAAACTGTTCAGTAGTTTCGGATTCGGGCACGTACGCAACTGTTCATCCAGAAAAGTGACCACCAGCATGAGCTTGCTGAGTAACCGGCACACAATTCATGCCCTCGCCACTCGCACCTTTCGCAACCGCACAAGGCGACGCCGATCTTCCCAAGCATGCCTTGCGCGCACTCAAATACGTGCTGGTGGTCTCTGGCGCAGCAGAGAGCGCAAAATATGCGAGTAACAAAAATCCAGGTAAAAAGTTGGGGGTGTGCAAATTACACGAGTAAATCTAGTATATAACCCTGAATGAAGTGAGAAATGTTTCTCACTTCATTCAAAGTTATTTACCGTATTTACTCTCGTATTTACACACTTGCATATTTAGTCGTATTTGCACACCAACACCGTGCATGCAGTGTGGGTCTCTCCTTGTCAAGTAACATGCTATGGCCTGTCTGGACTTTTCCTTCAGGTCGACAAGTCCTGACTTGTTAATTATACATATTTGGGTAGGCTGTATACGTTCTTTGTGAATTGTTTTTAGTGAAATTGTGACATTGCATACCGTGTCATTCTTGACTACATATCGCAGAAAAATGTGAGAACAGAAGCATATGGAAGGCATGATTACGGCCCCCAATTTCGCGCGATTCGTTGGAAGATGGCAAATTGAAGTATTTTTCTGAATTTCCTGTTGGCAGCCAAACTAATTTACATTTTTTTTATACAACTGCTGTTACAGACAGCAGGAATGGCAGGACAATGGGAAAATGAGCATTTTACCTCACTTGCACGAATACAGCATGAGGGGGACTTGGAGACCTCAGGAAAATTTTTAAAAATATGTATTACGATTATAATGAAACCTCAAACCTCTCAGGCCAACCATAGCCAAAGGAGGACCCGCTGCAGGTCGGGCTTCCACCAGAAGAAAGGTTGGAATTTGCAAGCATGCCTGGGCATAGTCGAGAATTGCCAGTCCTAGCTGCTGACTGGCATGTGTACCTGAAAACTACTCGAGAACTGAAATCCAGTGACGAAGACCTTGCATCATTTCGCATTAAGAATTTTTCGCGGAATGTTTAACTGAAAGAATGTTGCTTTTTTGATACAAGATCTCCATGATGACTGCAATGGAAGAGTGATGTTTTTGATGAGTGAAGATTCTGATGTTTTGTCTATCTGGGCTGGAATGGAAGAAGTGACCCCCAAAACAATCTTCTATTGCAGTCATTACGAAGATCTTTTATCAAACAAGCAACATTCTTTCAGCGAAGATAACACGAAACATTGATGCCGAGTTACAACAGCCACCTTAAAATTTAGAAGCTGGACCTCTCCAGTATGTGCTCGGAGAATAAACTTGCATGTTTTATTTAATGTGCCTTATGCGTCCCGCAGAATTTTGTAGATTCTTTATTTTGCATTCATGGAATTCGGAGTTTTTCAGTGCAGAAAGTTAGGGGCCTTAGGCATAACATCTGTGCAGTCTCAACAGCTACAACCATTATTGTGTGTCTGTACACACTTTAATGCTTGATTATTTAGCTTGGTCATATATTCTTACGCTGCATTTGAGCATGCTTGCCAATTTCCTGCTTACTAAATCCACTTGTTTCTGTGAGAGCAAGTATGATGAAACGTAAAATGTGCATCTGTTCCCTTACAAAATTATAAATGCATTCGTGAGAGCTGCACCATTTTTTTTTATTTTGCTTTCACTATGCTTGGATGTCTGCTCCTGATGCAGATCATTAATTTTTCGATGAAATGACTGGAATGAGTGCTAATGCGCCTCTATTGGTTCAGCCGCAGAGGGAAACAGCACTGTGAAAACTGCACAGAACTCCCTGACCTGACTGTCTCCTGTGCTCACGGATGACACAGTCACCTTTGTCCGGCTCATGCCTCAGCTCTGTGCTCGTCTGTGCAACGTCTGCAGCTTCCCTCTTGTAGAGTTCGTCCACAATTTCTGTGACCACGGGTAGCACCTGGTCCAGCATGGTCTCGGTCTGGTTCATGACCAGCAGCATTTGCTCCTTCAGGGCCTTGACACTGCTTTGAACCTCCATCAGGTGGTGCAGCAGGGTGTCAATCTGCAAACCAGAAGAGCTCTGCAGCTGTAACGAGGCTTGTTTGAGAAACATGGCATTCCGTTTTGGCTTCCACTTTCAGGTCCAGTTCTAAACATGGTATCTACTGCTTTGCATGCGTGTGCTGTAGTCTCATTATTGAAAAGCATGCTGGTGTGGAGTATTGTGCTGCAAACAAAAAGCCACTAGGTTTTCCTAAACAGTATAACAATAGTTTGTTTTTACAGTGAGCTCCCTTTCAGGCAAACTCTGCTGAACTGAATAATCTGACACACTGAACAGTTTTGGGACTGCTTTTAAGCTTCTTGTAGACCACCATGCATAAAAAAAAATGAGATGAAGAAATAAAGTTGAGCACATTGGACCACGGAAATATTTTCAGTGCCACAATAGTGTATTTAAAATCACTTACATATTCAGACCTTTCCAGACTGGCAAGGTCAATGGTGATTTATAGGTGGCTTTTAAGAGAGATACTACTTAGCACATGCTGCTCTTTCAGCACAGAAAAAGTCTTTTTTTCTTTGACAAAAGTTGTGAGCAGCATCAGGAAAACATTTACGATGCGTGCTCGTGACAACGAATTGCTGCAGAAGAGGCAGAAATGTGCAACACCTGAAAGATTGACTCTCGTCACCATGCAAAACAATTTCCAATATATTTTTTTTCTTTCCGAGTGCTTAATTACTGTCCTTTCGCAAAATCCTACATATTTTTGCTTGCATTGTTAGTTTAGTGATAGTGCTGATATGCTCTTACATTGCTTGATATTGCAGGCACTCCTATCAACTTGAACAGATCCCATGATGTCTGTGTTAAACAGAATTTACTGTACCACAGTTGAGCCCACTTCGAACCTGACTGTCACGCGGATTTTGTTTACTATATCCAATGTTCATAGTAAATGGGACTCTTTGTTTTACAGCTAAAAATGTTAGATCTACCAAAAGTGGCATTTATTTCTTTAAAAACTTCATCATGCCCATCTACTTCTTTAAAGCAGACACAAGCACGGCGTTTTTCAGGCTTTCCAGGGCAGTCATGTTCTCCTCGCCAGAATCCCTGCTGCCAACAATCAGCTTTAGGGATGGGATATAACTAATCTTGATTGAAGCATCCACAGCAGATGGTGGCAGATCGGTCATATCAGATGCCCAGCAGTAGGAGAGTGCTCGTACTTCGCATATAGTGGCTTCGTCAGCACACACAGGCTCAGCGATGTCCTCCGCATGAACATAGTCATCCGAGGAAGCATCTGGCCAGCTATGCATCAGTGACGCGTTGCCACAAACCTACATTCATTTGACCATGTGTGTTCCCGACAACTTCATCTATCATTCCTGGCTCCATGCTGCGACAAAAGTAGCATAGCGCTCATGGCACAGCATATATCAGCTGCACTGCCCACTGTCTGACGCTGCTTGCACGTGGTGGCAGCAAGAAAGATGAAGAAGCAAGAAGCAAGAAGGTGAAGCATACAACGTAACCAGCACAGCCATCAAGGCATTCAAACTTCTCAAATCGTTGCTGTTAGCAAATCCACTACCGTGAGCAGCAGCTTCTCTTTTGATGCTGCCCCTGTCTCACGCCCACTACACTTTTGCTTCCACTTGTGATGCTTTGCATAGTCGCAGAACAAGCAGGCAACGATTGACCTATGTCACTAGTGAGCGCTCAATTGGCGGTTTTGAACGCCGCCTTTTTATTGCTTTTTTGGGTCGACATGTTTTTACCGCAGTGCTATTGATGATTATGGGGGCTGAGAGACACTCTTTTGATCATTCGCGCTTGCTAGAAGCATGAGTTCTTTAACTTTGGGGTTCAAGTTTATGGCGCCTCTTCGTTCGCTATAACCGAGTGGAGAGGCCAATTAAGGTTGTTCGTTGTATCCGAGATGAGTTGCCATTGCCCTAATACATATTTTGATGGCAGCACCGCACCTGTTCATGATAAGCAAGCATTTATTACATCTGCGGCCATTATAAATAAGCTCAACTGTATTTTACAGTGTTTATAGGAATTTGCTGCTGTTCTGCTCAGTATTGTGGGCACTGTGGCCTGCACTAAACACATGAATGACCAGGAAAGTCCTTAGCAACCGACGGCATGCTCACAGTCGCAGTTAAACGTGTTCAATTGTTCAGGAATAAAAAACTGATTAAAGATTTCTTCTGCACTTTACACCAGTGCCTCTCAGCTTGGACAGTGTGTTATAGTTAGAAGTGAAAAAAAAAAACGTCACTCACTTTTGCACTGAGCACAGCCTTGGATGATGGTGCTGAGGAAAGCAAGAATGTCATACAGTGAAAACCAATCAATGGCAATGTGACACTGCATTTCGAACTGCACAACTTTCTCCCCAAATGCTGCTGCTTCCCCTCTACCACCGCCAAGTTCACTTCTGCTCTTTCCTTACTTCACAGCTTCAGCTATATCAATGACCTTTATCACATCACTGGAAGAAAACGACACATTTTTTTGTTTGTTTAACATGAGGAGAGGGCAACAAACTTACATTCATATGATCAAAACACAAGAAAAAAGGCAGCATGGTTATGCATTGATTCTGCAATGCGAGTGTTGCACATAGTATGTAAGGCCTGCCCATATAGCTTCAAGCAATAAAGAGGAAAGGCAAGCATCAGAGTCAAAAACAACAGTTTTGACAACAACACTTGAGGGCCCTTTTACCTGTTTGGCTGCTTTTTTCTACTTCTAAAACTTGCCTCATCACTTACTTATTCTGATGGTGAATTTTAAACGTTCGCTTGTTGACAACAATAAGTTTCTTTAGTGTTTCAGAATGCTTCACTCCTTAACCTGCACACTGCTAAAATGTGTATGCTACTTCCTGTGCTGTAAAGTGCAACATTCTCTGTGCTTGAAACACTTATCTGCTGCTCTAGGGCCACTTTCCAAAATGAGCTTTGAAAGTAAGAGCAGCAAAGTGCCACTGTTTGGGCAAACAAAGACATGATGGCAAGTGTTGTCTGCACATACGTTTCTCTTTGCTGAGGGTTCCATTAGTAGGGGCTGCCGATTGCTGGCCAACCTTCGCTACACCAGCATTGGATTTAGCCTATCAGAAAGAGAAAAATGACATGCTCAATGATGTAAAGTAAAATGGCAAGCTGACAGATTACTCTTGAACAGATGCTTGAGGTTTTGGTACAGTGAGAGACAGATAGCAGTACTAAAGGTTGTGCAAACCTTTGAATTTCACTGTTTCAAGGATTTCAGTGCTGCCCAATGTCCTGGAACAGGATCCTACAAAGATGTTATACTAGGTACCATTGTATGTGTAATGTCCAAAATAGCTTTTACATGCCAAGGAAACCATCTGGCGAGTTTTAATTCTAGCATCTTTTCACACCAGAAATACAAGCTCACGCATATGTATGCCATACATTACAAAACTTACCTGGCCCATGGCTAGAATGATCTTTTACCATACTCTAAATTTGCGATCAAATACGGCAAAGGAGAACTCCATATATTCCTGTCAATGTCACGTAAATAAAGTGGCACAACCACTTTTGCAAAAAACTCTCGTGCATTTACACTTTGTCCATAGCCTGTCGGTGTGTTGGCTATGAAGTTTCGTAACAGAAAACACATCAAAACTGGATGCAACAAGCTTTGCGAACGCCACTTATTTTTTGGACAGTCGGGCAAATGCAACACATGCAATAATGACAGTTTTGAGCAGCCGCAATCCTAGTGTAACGTTCCCTACGCAGCCAAGTCATAGGAAGGTTGGCAAAGAACTGCTCAGCTAGCATCACAGGATTTGCAACAGTACTACAAAATAGCGCCAGTATTGACACCACACAACTGCCATGTCGAGGAATCCAAACATGGCAGATAGCAAACTAAAGAAAACTACTTGGCACATTTAAGGAAGTGAGTTGACAGGTGAAAGGTAAAAACTTGGTCCTCACAAGGGGCACTTTCTGCGCCCTTGGCCTCGATGCTGTGCCAGCAGGGCTCGTCGCAGCCTGACCAACTGCCCTCTGGGAGCTGCTGTACTCCTTTATAAGCTTCACAACGTCCCTGCACATGATGATCTGCAAACAAACATAAATGCAAGAGGACATTTTAGACTTGGCAAGACATGCAGGATCTTGAACCTAAGTAGAAGAGAAGTGCCAAAGCATGCAACCACAGATGAAGAAAGGACAAGACACAAGCGTTTGTGTCCTGTACTTGTCTTGTACTTGCCTGTGGTTGCATGCTTTGGCGCTGCTCCTTTCCTTAGGTTCAAAATGCACCAACTAGCCCAAAAAGAAGTTTTATTGATGCAGGATCTTACGCCATGTTTTCACTACTAGGCTATGTTCAACACAATGACACAAATAAGATATAGGAGAAAGCACATCCTCTGCCCAATTTGTGCCTCCGTGTTGAACATAGCGCAGAAGTGAAATGATGATCAAAAACCAATTAGCCCTACTTGTTGCCTTATTAAAATGTAACCTTTATTTTTGTTAAAAAGATGCGGTGCTCTCCATATGTGGCATTCTACAAACTTCAGTTTTTAGCAATTACACAAAAAAAAGCAAGAAAGTTTAACATTTTGGCTCCATCAGTCAGTAGTATAATACAACCTTCAACCATGAGGTCTTGAGGCTGACATAATTCCTCAACTGAAGGTACGGGTGGCATAACTTTGGCGGTGCGTGTATGTAGCATGGCTTTTTAACCTGCCCTACATCATTATATATAATATAGCCTTTTTTGTGACCAGAATGAGTGTCCAATCTCAACAGCATGTTAAAATCAAATTGTGCACAAGCATGGACGTATTGGTCAGTAATGCGCCACATTTTTTGTATAAACCTGATAACAAAGATTTAACCAGGAGTGAAGAGAAGGGGGAAAGGTCACTGAAAGAATGATGTGATGTCATCAAGGTAAGGTTATTGCAGCAGCTGGAGCTCAAAGAACCATTGAGAATTGTTCACAAGCTGTTTTTGCAGATTCATAATCCGAACTTTAGAGACAGGGCTTGTATTTATTCTTGTTCATGCAACTAACTCTGTTGTGATCCACACACCAATCATACACTGGCACAAGCAAGCAAGAATAGTGGAGGTCTCATACAGAGCATGTTGAAGGACCCTGAAGCATTGCTTGCTAAAGGCTCTTTTAGCTTGGTCCTGAGGTTTTCCCCTCTTCTTTCAGCATTCCCGAATACTGGAAATTGCAAGAGTAGATTTGGTTCTTAGCCAGCTGAACGCCAATGTGGTGCATTTTTTCATCCTTCTCCAGCACTTGTAAAAATGTGCTTTCGTCTCTTACTCTTGCAATAGAATTAGTCAGTGGTGGCAGTTTATTTTCAGCAATGGAACGAATGACACCCTGGCACTAGAAAAGCATAAAGAGCTGTGAGGATGGAAGAAAGAGGGAAAGAGCTGATAAGAACATTTCAGGGCCCCTTTAAACAAACTGTTATTCCTAACACATACGAAAACACCGCTAACACCAACATGGTAGACAAAAGTGGCAGACCTTCTTCTCTGCATAGCCAGATGAGAAGAACTGTGCAGTGCTTAGTGGGGGTTTCCATTGGAAAAGCTCCCGTAGAACCAGGTACATGGCATCAAGGAACTTGGTCCTGTTGTGTTTGTATGGTGGTAGCTTCAGGTCCCGCTTCAGAATTTCATTGGCCAGCTTTGTGTTGTACCACTGGAACAGGTAGTCGTAGATTGGCAGGTAGACCTCTGGGTCACCAGCCATCATCCTGCAACATGAAGGTAAGATTTTTTACACAGCACCTAGACCCCTGCAGAAAGCAAAAGCACAGAGAACAACAATACAACTCAATGCCATCTGCTCATATGGCATCAAACACTTGTATGGTATACTGGCAGGCACTTATTTAGGACAAAAGTACCAACTGAAACACTTGTGTTACTGTCACAAGACACTCACGGTGGTAACTATAGCTCCAGGTTTTTTTAAGAATGTACTTTTAAAACAAAAAACGTTTTGTGCCTCAGCATAAATTTGACTTTGAATTGAGTAGTTTTAGCCTGGGAGCAAACTTGAGCAGGTATATCTGTGATGAGGATCACTGACAATAAAACAAATCAGAAACACAAGAAAAGAAGCAAACATTGTAAATTGAAAAAGAGCAACAGATTTCACTACTTGTTTAGCACATCTAGGTGGAGACTTGCTTTGTCATCATCATCATCAGCCCGACTATGTCCACTGCAGGACAAAGAAAGGCCTCTCCCATACTTCTCCAATTAACCCTGTCCTGTGCCATCTGCTGCCACCTTATCCCTACAACTGAAAGATATCTATAACAGCTCCAGAGCCACCACAGTCCTTTATAAAGCCAGCAATAAAATTTCAACAAGAAAGGGAATCAGGCAGGCGACAGGATCTCACCAATGCTATTCACCACCTGTTTAAAAGAGGTATTCAGAGGCTTGGATTGGGAACCCTGGCAAAGGAGAGGGTTAACTGGAGAGACATGGGAGAGGCTTTGCCCTGCAGTGGGCGTAGTAAGGCTGATGATGATGATGATGACCTTAGTAATTTGCTGATGACATTGCCTTGCAAAGTAATTTAGGGGATGAATTGCAATGCATGATCAATGGCTTAGATAGGCAGAGCAGAACGATGGGTCTAAGAATTAATATCCAGAAAACTGAAGTAATTTTCAAATCAGTTGCTTCGTGCCAATACGAAAGCAATGTCAAACCAACTATTCTGACAGCCTGTTCTATTCAAGTCTGTAAATGGTATCCTCTTTCAGGCACTGAATACTGCCCATGAACAGTGATATATTGGAATTTAAAACAAGCAAGTTTCAAGAAAGCAGAGAATCAGTCACTCATGTGTTCAGAACTTTGTATGTGTAATTAAGATAAAATGCTATGTGGCCTAAATGGCACACAATTGAACACACTGCAAAATTCCTTAACTGTCTATGAACTAGTTGTTGACATTCAAGTATGGTTGCCAAGTTTCACAGCCAGATAATGTGTACTACGTTATGAAGTGGTGATGTGTCATTACACAATCAAATAATGTATATTCTCTCGTAGTACATGGATATGTCAATGCTCTTCATTCTTCCTTGTTTGGTGGACTCAGCTCAACGCTTGCCCTGTTCAGTGGCTTCTCTAGAAGCAATTTATTTAAATTAAGCTGTGCTAAAGAAAACTTCAGCCCCTATTTACATGCATAGCATGAGAACCTATTTTAGTACAGCTGCTACAAAAATTGGAGTTTGCCATATTTTCAAGCATAAATGACAGTTTCTAATAACAGATGTGAAAAAAGATTGGTTCTTAGACTCTGAAATTTTATAGCACTTACTTCCAGCTTCAAATTTAGAAGAGATTTGTGATGAGTGGCCTCATATGCAAAGGAAATAGCGAAATACTGATCTGGGGGCCCTGGCACCTTCAATTTTCCTTGCTTCCTTTATTTAAGTTTTCTTAAATTTTTCATCACTATGCTACAGGGTTGCCATTTGTTTCTTGAATATTTGAATTTTCAGGTCTGAATTGTGCCTGGACGACCACCATCCAGTGACCTACCAGTTTTATCACCATCATCATTTATTATTGCTAAAAGGCCCCTGGTTGGGCATACATAGAAAGTAATGGGGAAGGGGACAATAAAATACGTTAGTGGTCATATTAATACACAAGGGAAAAGCACAGACAAGAAGGCACGGAAATGTTATACAATTCTATGAAACCATGCATAATGTAAAACAATGGCAAACATAAAAAGAACACTTGTACAATTCCTAATCACATCGTTAACACGGTATTCAAATTCAAAACAATGTGTTTTCAAAATACAGTCCCTACAAAACAATAGGACAGGGTTAATTGGAGAGACATGGGAGAGGCCTTTGCCTTGCAGTGGATGTAGTCAGCTGATGATGATGATGATGACAAAACAATATGTAGGCACAGAACAATATGCAATATACAAGTGAGAATATGTAGTAGTTACAAAAGTAAAATGTATGTTCATAAATAGAACCAAATTGAAAGGAGCTGTTGCTGTTTATAAGTTCACTGGAGCAAAGTGGACTGATATCAGCTGCCTAAATTAGAAGTTCTGTTCGCTGAAAACGAGTTTGGGAATCGAGTTCCAGTCTTAAATGACTACGGGCAAGAAAGATTTTTTAAAAGCGCTTGTGGAATCACTTGTACGCTGCACGCTTAAAAAATTGAAAAACCAGCATTATGTTCATACGGGTGGATTAGAAGTAGGGTGCGAAGGTTAGGACAATTGCAATGCAGTTTCTGATATAGACTAATGGACGATTTGAGGGCACCAATGCTAATTTGTGTATTATGTTTTGAGCAAAGAGAGCTCCTTAATTCAATATACCTTCAAGAATTTCAGTTAATTCTGGTGAGGGCTCCATATTGTAGAGAGATATTTGACCTCACATATACCTTGTAGACAAGTTTACACATGGAGGCAGGCTATAGGAAAGAGAACCAAGCTAAGAGAGAAGCTAATTAAATGGTTTAGATGTGTTGGCTGCCAGTTTAGTGATGTGTTCCAACCAGTTCAGCTTATCTGTGATAACCAACACCTAGATATCAGTATGATTCAACTTGCGAAAGGGTCGCAGAGTTTGACGAGTATGGAAACTTAGGCTGGAGCACATCTGGAACACTAGAATGTACTTGCACTTTGGTACATTAAGTTTCATCAGCTAGGTGAAGCACCAGTTTTCTGTTAGATTTTGGTCTCCCTATTGGAGTGACTGATCAGAGGTAGTGATTATACGATGGTAAAGTTCGCATTCGTCAGTGGCGAGGCAAACTGTAGATGAGATACTTGTAAACTCATTAATAAAAACTTCGAAATAAAAGTGGACCGAGCATGCCTTAAATGACTGGTAGTTTTGGAGCGATGGTTACCAGTAACAGTAAATAGAGTGCAGCCTAAGAGGAAGGAGAAAATCCATGACATCATCAAGGGATCAAGGAAAAAGGAGAGTTTAGCCATCAGATATTGATGTGGAACACAGTCAAATCTGTGCCTGCAATGAGGAATCTAAGTTTAGATTAATCTTGGCTGTAAGCTCGTAAAGCTGGTATCACATAAAAATCCACAGCGGATTTCATGTTGTTTGGCCAGAAAGAAAATGTTATCATCAACGTGAAATGCGACTTGTGAGTATATAACATGTTTCAGCATTTTACAGGCAATACATGATAGTGAAATTGGGCAGTAGTTTGATGGGTCAGAACAATTGCCTGCTTTGAAAACCATGACAACTTTTTCCTGCCATTTTGGGATTTAACAACTTGAAATTGATTGGCAATAAGTTATTTATAAAATTTGACTTAAAATTTCTTTAGTGCCTTTTAGAATCTTAGTAATGTTGTCAGCCCTGGAAGAGCTAGAGGGCTTCAAACTGTCAATAAATTTTACTATGCCTTCAGCAGAAATGGAAATCGGAGGCATCTAGGCTGAAATTACAGTTAGGATGGCTGGATACACTGAAGACTACCCAAGTGAAATTGCCCAATGGCCGATGGTTGGTAACTGGCCGGACTCAAGTTGGTAGCCAATGTGATCGGCCTACTTAATTAGCTCGGGCGAGCATCGGACAATGACTGGCAAACTGCTGTGCTGGCCTATGATTGGCAAATGCCAGGCCACCAACCACTTCGGGTAAATTTTGAGACAATTGAAATGAGCGCACAGCCGCTGATAATTCTTACATGTCTTAATCGTACGTGTAACAGCCGGCAGAATGTTTTTCAAATATAAGCAATTATGACTATGACATAGGCATGTCGCACAGTCGTGGTGCCTGAGAAAATCTAGTCTCATTAAGTTTACATAATGTTAAGTATATAAGCTCGTGAAAATTATTCGTTCTGTGGATGTATGCTCAGCATGTCGGAGCTGCATGAATTTTTCTAGTTTGGATAGTGTTGCTATAAATTGATCGGCGTGTCAAATCTGCTTGTCGTTAGGTGCTGGCTTTCATGACAGCGTGATAACTACAATTTATATTTCACCAGTAAATATGTCGGCACTGGTCCAAACAACTAAACCATTGTGATAAGCTGTAGACCTTCATTTTTCATGTCTAAATTACAGAAAATGCAAATTAGGCTTTGGAAATACTTTTCATGTATTTTGTGCAGCTGCCATTCTAGTGTACTCTCTAGTATAAAAGGTAATTTATCATTAGGCCGTCGTAGGACTGCGCATGGCCCGGCGTCGGCGCGCTGATTGGCTCTTGCAAGGCCAATGTCAATCCCGAACCACGACCCGAGCTGGTTTGCAGACTCGGGCCATGAACAGCCTGGTTGGCTGCCGGTGACGAGCCATTGATGGGCCGTGCGAGCTTTTTCCATTGGGTAGCTTGCAGGTAAAAACAGAAGTATGTTTTCATAACATCAGCAAAGAGATCAGAACAGAGAGGAAGTTCAATCCTTAGTGGTTCCGCAATTGTCCGGAAACTTGTATAGTGTTTGGCCATGAAAATAAGCTTATAAGGCTTTTGTTCCTGTAAAAAAGCATTGCTGAAACAGCCCCCACTACCACATTATTTCTGCTGCGTGATGCTACAAACTCGTTTGCAAACCGCATTTTCACACCATTTGAACTGATGTGTTAAAACCTGTTTTGCTGCAAGATGCTGAGATACAATCTGCTGTTGCACCTTCTTGTTAAAAATGAAACAATTACAATACAGCAATCCGTCCTGTTCATACTACATGTGCTTGTCAGTCTGTTGTGTTCATCCGTTTATTAGTTTTCTACAGCTATGCCTACAGGCATGCACATAATAATTTTTACTTATTAATTTTATTCATATATTCATTTTACCCCAAAAGGCTCTTACAGGGAGGGGGAAGATACATTTTTATTAACACGGCATGAATCGCTGTACTTGATAATATTCTATAATTAAGATTAGTGTGGTTCTAAATAATTTTAAGCTTAAATGAATTTTATAAACGTTTTTATTAAATCCAATTTTCACATCTTAGTAAGAACGGAAACTGACATACGAGAAAAATTCACTCAATTTAGTTATTGTTCGGCATATGTCTGGTAATATGATCAGTTCAAGACAGCATAAAAATGCATAATGATCTTCTATAATGCACCCAGCGTGCGTAAATGTCGCACTGCGTGCATGCACAGAACGTTCTGCTGCAGTCATGAGCAATTCAGGTGAGAGCGACCTTTTATCCGTCGATCACGTCACAAAGCAAATATATCTAGGCGTCGAAGCTGCTAATCGCCGGTACAGCGCGTCGGACTTGCAGAACACAGCAGTTTATAATTAGGCTGCGCACGTGAACGCCCGCAGTTGGTCTGCGATAACGAAAAGTGATGCAGAAAAATACAAGAAACGTGCGAAATTTTACAAGTCGATTGGCAGAAAAGAAGGGGTGGAATGTAAGACGCACGGAATAATACAATAATGCTGGTGATTGGTTACACATTCACAGCGTAGAAGTGAGCGGGAGGCTTGTGAAGCAGGCATTCCGGCACGCGACACAATGAGGCCAACGACACGCACTATTTGCTGCATGGTATCCCTCGTTGTGTGCTTCGAAATGATCACTGATACCCGACAGGAAACGATCGTTCGCCGAGAAGTGCTGTCTCAAGGGCCGCTATTAACGCAAACTTTGGCGAAACAACGACTGCGAGCGCCGATTACGACGCCAAGCACATTGCCCTTTGGCGAGAAATTGGCGAGCCTGTAATCTGAAACCAGGGTTGTCGAGAGGTTAATAGCACATCGGGCCTCCTCACCCTTCGAGGTTAACAAGAGACGAAGGTGTTTTCACGCTCCGGATCTCCGAGCTGAGCATCTTCAGGTTGTTCCGTATGTCTCCCGTGGCCATTTTCGGAGCTACGACGGCGAAAATAAACAACGCAGGCAATCAGCGCACAGCAGTGGGCGAACACGGGCTAACCGAAACAAAACGCTGCCGCCCTTTAAAATCCCCGCACCATCGCCCTGTCTGTCCCGCACCACGCAAAACAATGTTATTACAAATAAAATACTTTTAAGTAAAAACGTGTCAATAAATTTAGAACAATTAATTGAATTTATTGGAAATAAAATATAGTCATGACAATTTACAGGTTTGGTGTTATCTTATTTTATTGAATCAACGAAATCCAATCAAATCATAATCAAAGTAATTTAGACGAATAAAAATTAAAAAATCGTCGCTAGTGACAACAAAAATAACTCACATTAAGATGTAACAGTGCAATTTATTTCAATGTGAGCAATATGTATTTTGAACTGGCGTTTCCGCTTCCTCTGAATGGCTGACTGGCTGTCCGGCCGGCGCTCTGTCTGCTGCTGTGACCGGTAATCGTCGGTCACAACTGCCGCCGGTGCTCTGAGCGGCTTATGACATCGGTTAAGAAGAAAGATTAGAAACCTAAATCATGTCGTTTGACTCGGGTGACACCAATACTGGCGTAGACCGAGAAATGCAGCAATTTCTGGCCGTAGAGCAGCAGAAAGCGCAGTTCCAGGCACAGGTATGAGCACGTGCAATCGAGTACTGTTATTTCCTACATTAGGCGTATTTTCGCGATCGGTTCGCTCGTGTATTGGTTACTAATCATATCCATGCTGTCAAGTGTACGTTTTGTGATCTTGGTGCCAGTGGACGACGTCTCGACAAGGTGCGCTCTTGTTCCCGAATGGCAGTGGCTCCCTCGTAAATGAAAATGATGTAAATTTCATCATCCACTCGCTACATTGTTGTAGCTTGGCACCGCCGTTTGGATCGTAGGGAGGTTTATTTACATTGTTATTTCTGGTTTTTCTCTTCGGCTTGCTACGTTTCCATCGCTATGTCCCGCGTGAAGGTCATACAACGAGCTATTTTTTGTTTGTTTATTTGACCACATTTATGGCTATAGTGTGGCGATTTCTGGCACAGTGTTTCTGTGTAATACCAGGATTTGCATGGCAGAGAGCAGTAATTATTAGAAGACGACATGCCCCTCGTCCGCCGGGCCGTCGGGAACAGTGAGACCTGCAGTGAATGAGCAAACTTTAGCAAGATCGTGCTGTCCACATTTCCTGGTGAATTCTTAACATAAAATTAACGGGCTGTTGAAACAGCTTAACCGCTATCTAAGCGCCACGCTGCGTGAATCACATGGCTGCATACAAATGTTTCATCGCGGATTCGACGATTCGTGCATTCTGTTGTGTTTCGTTTTGCTTCTGCTCTAGATGGGACACTATCACCTGGCAGGCTTAACTTTGGTTCTTCGGTACATCGGTACTAACACGACACTGTAATAAGGGGAACCAACCCGCATATCTCGATGTTTAGTACCGTTTGCCAAGAGTATATAGGCCACGACACACGTCATTAGACCTGTCCTTGGGTCATACTGATGAGACTTTTGTAGAAACTGCTGGAATGCATATCTCAGGAGAGTAAGCAGTAATCTTAACTACACGCTTTAGAATTTCGGAGCAACAAGAAGTGGAACCTTGCCAGATGCAGTCAGTCACAGGCGAAGTGGCCTGAATTCTTTTTACAAACGAGGTGCATTTATGGAGGTTACTGGTCCTATAAACATAAGGGTCAGATCTATTTTGTGCAGATTTATTAACAACATCTGAATGAAGTGACAAATATTTGTTGCACTAGTGAATGCTAGCTCGCACCTCTGCAGATGCTGCTTCCTACGTTTTGTGGCCGAGCTATGAATACTGCAGTGAACAGTTTAGTTGATGTACTCATTCTTCAAACAGAACTTATCCCTTCATTAGACATTACCAGTGCCTCACTGCGCTGTGATCATTCCAGTGAAATCAGCAGTATAGATTGTAGGCACTGTGTAATGCGAAATAATTTTTGCCGAGAAATAATTGACACTGAAGTTGCCATAACATTTGCACATCCAGCTTTAATTGCTGTTCATTGTCTAATAAACTCTGTTACAGTGGATGTTTTTCTTCCAGCTGTGGATGCATTTCTAATTAAATGGAGAATTTATGCTAAAGGAACTGTGTGTAAAGGCACTTTTTCTTGCTTCACTGCAGTACAACTATTGGTGCCACTTCGTTGTGCTTGGGGAAAGAAAAACCTTTCGGTTTTTCCTTTTCTTCTTGCCTTGGCAGTCGGTTGTATTATCTTTACATTATATCGTGAGCTGTGGCACATACTATTCACAACACTTATGGCTGCTTCTCTCAAATCTCAGGTTTATATCATGAGTTGTAGACCACTTCTCTTGACTTTCTGCTCAACATGCTATATATTAGGATGGCATATTACACCATCATTACTCTGTTGTTGCATCTGAAAGCAGTGCATGTCTATAGCTTCAAATGATAATCGCTTATTTGGTGGTATGTTATGGCCGTGTAAATTAAAATGAACAAAAAGGAGAGATTTTAAATGCATATTGCTGTGCTTGTGCGTCATGACACAGACAAGGGTCTGCTACGTTTAGTCAAGACGGCCAAAACCTTTACAGGGGCGTATACAGGGTGTTTCATCTAAGATTGTTAGCAATTTTTAAGGATACGCTGTTTGAGTTAGAAGAGTGTTTTTTTCAGCATAGTATTGCCAGTGGTGGTGTGCATCAGAATGTGGCTAAGATGTGTTAACTTTCAGGCTAGTTAATTAACATTAAAGAGTTAACCTTTGAAATATTGCAGTCAGTCCCCTCATTTATTGTGGGGTTTGTAGCTCAGCATAAGTAATATGCATATCAGTTTTAGATTTTTGAAAATGCCATTCTCGTCGCCATGCAGCGCAAGGAATTTTGGGGCCACACACAGACGAAACCAAAATTGTGCCACTGGAGAGAGTGCCAGTCACACCTACAAGTATGCATCACACAGCGGCGTGCCTGTCATGTGCTCGTTGCACTTCGCCTTTCTCTCCCGTCTCTCCCGTCTCAGCGCCTGTCATGTCCACTTCTGTGTCGTCTGTGTCCTTTTTGCGCTATGTTTTCTAAGAACTGTTACCAACTAGCCCAAACCAAGCTACTGTTACATCAAATCTCTCCCATGCCCTGCGAAAAGAGCATGTCGCACCGGCACTGCTGTGTGACGCATGCTTGTAGGTGTGGCTAGTGCTCTCTCCAGCCGTGCGGTTTCGGTTGCGCCTGCGAGATGCCTCGCAATTCCTTGCATTGTAGTGACAACGAGGATGGCGCTTTTGAAAATTTAAATACTGATATGGATGTCACTTACGGTGACCCTCAAACCTCCCATTGAATAAGAATCTTAGCAGTAATAGATAAAAAAGCTTAATATTGAATATTAGTTAACCAGCTAGCTGTATTCTGATACACATCACTGCTGACAGTGCTTTACTGAAGAGAGCGCCCTTTTCAATCAGAAAGCCTATTTTTATAGATTGCTAACAGTATTGGTGAAACACCTTGTACAAAGAACTATCTGTGGGCCACATGTGCATAAGATTTGCCTGTGTGAAAATGATAAGACTAGAGTATTTCTTGAAGGATGTAAATGTGCACTGCAGTCCTCTCCCACAACATCCATACATTGCTGATATTATTGTGCCTGCTCACAGGTCCATCGGCTCAATGAGATCTGCTGGGACAAGTGCATGGACAAGCCTGGCGCCAAGCTGGACGGGCGGACAGAGACCTGTTTATCCAACTGTGTTGAGCGCTTCATTGACACATCACTTTCAATCACCAACCGCTTTGCACAGTTGCTACAGAGGTCAGCTGCTGGCCACACGTAGCCCTGTGTGAAAGTTTAGGGACTTTCAGTGACTCTGCAAGTCTGCCCTTGTTAGCCAACCATCTGAAATATGTGCCTGAGCCCAATTCAACCACAACAAATTTCTCCAGGCCAAATCATGTTCGGCAGCTGCTGATGGTTCTCTGGATAAAAAAAAAAAGAGCTATTAAAAAGATCATCTAAGCACTCATTATAATGGATGTTGCCAGTAGAATCATTGTTAAGGAAAACATGCTCGTTGGTGAAATTTGCTGAATTTGCAATGGCTGTGGGAATCTGGAACCGGCTGTTTCAGCTTGAGTGAAGTTGCAGTCCCAGTATTTGCTCGAGTCTCATTGTTGCCTCGAGACTGAGTAGATTGGCATCAGTAACCATGTGGGAGGTGACAAATGAGTATGAAACGAGGGTTGATGTGTCAGTTTTAATGTTTTTATTAAAAGTGAACAGACACGATGCCGTACACACAAGACATAAGCCAAGGTAAACAAATTAGTGGTTCACAAGACTGCTGTTTTTGCTGTACCTTGCAACAGTTTCATCTTTAACATGCCTAGTTTATTGCAAACTTGCTGGGATCCAGCATATACAGTTTGCTTCAAAAAGTCGTTATGTGGAGGTTCACAGCGTGTGTGTGCAGGACCCTGTTTATTGTCTGCGACTACGACATTAGATGATGGGAATGCCTATTCTGCTCTGAAGTTATGACCACTGTGAAAGCACACAAGTGTAAAGATGCACAACATTCAAGGTGTCAAATGTGAGGAGTGGAATGTGATATAACAGGAAGTTCCTTTAACAAGAACACCTTCTTAACACCTCTGCTGCACATGGAAAGGTACTGTAGAGCAAGGGGAGAACTAGCTGCAGCACGAAAATTCAGCGGGAACTCTATTTTTGTAGTTTTTTCTTGCCCAACCTCATCTTGAAGCCGCTTTTTTTTTTTTTTTGCAGCAAATGTTAGCAACACGTCATTCAGATAGCAGTTCAGGCCATCTTTTTTCTGTGGGGATTTTGCTACACTGCATAGCAGCCTTTAGAAGCTTATGCGAAGCTGAGTTTCCTGCATTGAGATACAAGCCCGTTGTCATGCATGTATTGGCAAAATTAGTGCTGCTTGCACGCTTCATAAATAAGCTATAAGGTGTTCATGGCAGAGCTGCAATTTTGATTCCGTCTACATAGAGCTGCGTGCCCCAAGCTTTTATGCACGAAAGTTGAAGCTTGAAGCAGGGGTGAGCAACTAAGTTTTTGAAGAACTACTACTATTTTTAAGGCACTCTGGGTCAACATCATCATGATAGACTGCTGGAGAGACTGAATTTCTTTATCCACCATTTAAATGAGCGGTGGTGTGCAGTAGTAAAAGAATCATAAGGACAAGTTATACAAGAGAATGTTCGTGTTTTTTTTTACCCTTCTTAAACCAATAAGTAGCTGGTTTTAGCTGTGTACTGCACTCATTTCAAGTATTTAGTGTGTCACTGGTATTCACTTAAACAAGGCTACAATCTAGGCTAGTAAATATATCATGCTTATTAGGTTTGGTTGCTGTATATAGTTGCTAGGAGCAGAAGAAACTGCACAGTGCAGATGTCCAGTTCCTTGTGTCCTTAGTTAAATGCAGTCAAACCTAATATGTGTTTCTTTAAAGCTTTTAAGCCACTGATACAATGAAACCCAAAAAGGAGTGCTCTGAACAGTGCCATTTTTCTGTAACTTGTTTAGTTGCTGCTAATGACAAAGAAAATTGCATGTCAGCCTTGATAACCATTAATGTTGCGGCTACTGGGGCTAGAGGAAAACATTTGACACTTGCTCATCTACTACTTATGGCTACGCAGGTACAGTTCTCAAGGAAAAGATGTTATTGCTGTTATGCATTTTGTGGCATGCCCGCTGCCGTTTTAAGTGTGTTGACCCCCAAGCTTCTCTGTATAAGGACAACAAGTAGTGGCCTTGCATGTTACACCTGAAAGTCGCGGAATAATTTTGCTGTGCAAATGGTGCACTGCTGCATGATGTTCACCTCTCAGGGGTCACTTCTTCAAGAATACTAATCTTTGTTGGTAAAACCTTTTGCACTCTTTGTATACTACAAATATATTGTTATTGCAACAAAAAAAATTGCCTTTTAATGTCAAGAGAAAATTATTGTTTCTGTTGCTGCGCAACAAAATTTTTTGGTGAGTCACATCATGGAGAGGAGGAAAGTTTAACCAGAAATGGCTAAATTGAAGCGTTTTTGGGACATTGCAGTTGTCACAAAATTTTTCTTCATTGTGTGAAGTGACTGACCCATCAATTTTTCTGTCTAGCTAAACAAGTCTGCATGTTCTTATAGAGGCTCAGCTTTAACCCAGAAATGTTTTATTGTAAATTGCTGCTGAACTCTATGGCTACGAGTAAAGTGCTATGATTGGATGTGAAATAATTAAAAACAACACATTGTGTGAGGCTTCCATGGTGTAACACTATTAAACGTAGTCTAACGTTCGACGGAATACCGTCTGGTCAGGATGAAGCATAATAACCATAATAACTTCACCCTGTTATAACACTATTAAAACATTTAAGATCTCATTTTTTAATGGTGCCTTGTTTTAAAGAGAGCTCTATTATACTATTTCATAATTCCAGATTTGCATGTTGTCAGTTTCCTTCATTTGGAGCAAGCTTGCATTTCGGCGCTTTGCAAATGGCCTATAGCCCTTCTAGTTTGGCTGTCATGATACACGTGGAAACAATTTCAAGTTTAGCTTACTTCCCAAATCAATGTCTCTGCCATTTTACAAATTCAGTGAATAAAACGCAGTTAATACAATTGATTAAAAGGTTTAGATGCAGCTATTTAGACGCATGGCTTAATGGTGGCACCTCTTTCAATACAATATGTGTTGTTGCCAAGTCGCATCACAAACTGTAAATTTATTTTGTATGTTTCGTGAGCTGTAGCAGTTTCACCAGCTTCAATAGTGCAGTCACTACTTCAGGTGATTAACAAAGCCCAAGAGCCTCTGCACCCTCTTGTCTCTGTAGCATGTTTATGCATTAGACTGTGCAGTTAACAAAGGTCTCAAGCTGGATGCACTACAGAGCAGTGTGATGTCATTGGCAAACATTGACAAAGCACAGCAGGCAGCTGCTGCTTTGTTAGGCCAGTTATGAGCTCAAAAAAACACTACTTCCTGTTTTTATCTCAAAGAGCTGAAGCAGGAAAGTCAACGCAGCTTTAGTGCCAACAGGACCCTAATTTGTAGCAAATGTGATTTGCAATTCCACTTCTCACATTTTCATGAAAGGCTATGCCTACACTAAGGGGACAAGTGCAGTGTGAAGCATGAATTATGCTTACACGATATGCTGTGCAGCAACATCATTTGTACATTGCTCGTGCTCATACATGTCTGACTTAATCTTCACTCCGCATTCAGGTGCAAAAGGAGAAAGTTGAAAGTTGTGAAAAGACAAAAAGCGCCTGTGTTGCTCTTATTGTTGGCTTAGTGCTGCCAGTCCTGGTATACCGAGGAAAACTAAAAGCACAAAGCCTTTGAGCACTAGCTTTACATCTAGTTGGAGTCGCCAGGAATAGCACCTCAGTGCCTTTCAGTGTAAAAAGAAGGGAGCTGATGTAGTGAAAGCAGCCAGACAAAAATTTTAAGCTGTAATGTTAAATGAGACTTTCTAACTTGGCACTAATGTTAATGGGCACATACGGACATTGTTTATGATATTCACGAACTTTCCGACATGGGAATAAATATACTTTGTTTACTTGCTTCCAAGTTTATGCGCACGATGGCTTCACGAAGGCCGACTGTGCGACATGAGAACCGGGTGACTCTATGCATTATGGTATCTCAACAGCACTTGCCGTGTTGCTATTCAACGATGCTTCCCGTCCGCATTGAAATAGTGTTGCACGTGAAAGCGATGAGTCACTGGTCGCCAGGTGCATCGCTACGTTATTTCGCTTTTGCGCAATTTTTTGTCTGATTGAAGCTGTGGTCTCGATAAAAATAACAGGGTTCTTAGAATCTTGGGGCACTATTCTCTCAATCAAGCTAGACTTATAACATTCTTCAGTGTCCCTTTAAAGGAACACTGAGGAAAAATTGCAGTTGGCCTGTATGGATAGGGTTCTGCGTTCTTATCACAATCGGGCCGCTCTCACTAAAAACGGAGCTAGAAAAGACCAAAGACGAACGACAGGTGTCACCCTCGCCAGTGAATTTCTCAAGTAAAATGCGTGCGGCGACATCGCTTTTTCACACGGATCACAGAGGCTATGCTACACCTTCATTCATTTCAAAATGGTGTCACGAGTTTGAATCGACTGACGGGAAGATTTCTAAATCCAATTTTCTCGCTATGACTGTCACTGTGCTCTGAATGTTTGTCGAACATAAAATATATGGATAACGGGATTTTATCCCATAAACATTCTGTTCATTATAATGGTCACCCCTTTTGCTCACAAGTCCCTCGGGGTTATCACGGAAGTCCACACATGTGTGAAATTTCATAGATGATGGACTCCACTTGACGCTCGTTTAAAAGCCTCTTAGTATGCCGTAGTTGACCAGTTATGGATTCTTCATGTTTCTAATTGCATGTATTGGTGTAGCAGGGCTTAGTAATATAGACTGTATAGCCTGCACAAGTTGCATGTAATCTTAGTCCTACTGCTGCTGCATTTCAGTTTTAAAGCAAGGCTGCATTGCATCGGTGGCTGCCGTCGTCTGCACTTTGCAATTGAGTTTTCTTCGCGGTTTTTCAAAACGCCCATTTGTATGTTTTGTGAAGGACAAAAGCTACTGGTTATGATATGTGTTCATTGGGCACAAAAGCGGTTCGATTCAGAATGAGTATAATGGATATCGTGTTGGTGTTGATGGAACAGACCTGAGAAAAACGATAGGCTAAACCGCGATCTCATGACAATAATGCAACATCCTCAGGATGGCCTAAACTACACTATGAGCGTAGTGAATTGACGCTTTTGGCAAACCGAGTATAATGCCATGAGCATCTCAGCCGATCTGCACTGTCGTTGGTTGGGAACCATGATGTCCACCCTCACTGTTTGGTTATATTCTGAACACTGTTTAGGGTGATGACTGCGCCATTTTGTTTCACAGGCTCAATTTTTTGCGCCGCAGTGTTATTTTGAAAGGATCCGTTTTTGACTGTTTGGGTCACTACATTGTTTAATACAGCTGTTAGGCGTATGAGTTATTTCAGGCAGAAATTTACCGGCTTCATGTTCGTGCCAGAGGTAAGCTCAGTCTTTGAGAAACAAAGTGGCGTATCCCAAACCAACAATGAGAAACTTAACCCTTGGCCACGCGTAGCACCCTCAAGCAAAGCATAGAACAAACTTGGGCATATCTTGCAGCGGCATTTGCGTCCGATTTATGCCGTCATAGAGCAGCAATCTGTGTGACGTCAGCGGCCGCCTGCAAGAGCAGGAGTTGCCATGGCCTAGACCTCGGTAGACAGGTCAGTGTTCTCTCGGGCATGATTTGAATGGAAACGGAGGAAACATATTTGAATTGAGGGAAACAAAGAGCTAAGCTTTGTACCTTTGATTTTTCTGTGCCTCAGTGTTCCAGTGTTCCACAAAAGACCAACTACAGGTTTTTTACAGGCATGCGCAAAACACCGAAATGCCAGGATGTGTCAAACACCTGAAGGATCGTGGAATCACTTTCTGTTTCGAAGATTCACACGGAGCTAGAAATTCAAGAAAAGGAATTGATATTATTACTGTTGCCAAAAATCTGTGTGCAGTTAAACGGTGGAGGACGTGCTGTCAAGCTCCCTATTTTGTCGAATATTATTTGCTGCATTCGCTAAATAACACATAAAACACCATATTTTTTTTACATGAAAGATGCTATACTCACCTGAAACAAAGAAATCGCTGCTAGGCAGATCACACTCTTAGAAAAAGCTGCGAGTTCGGTTTGTACACAATTGCGCACAAGGAGCTTGATAGGGTAAATGTAGCAGAATCGGTGCGCTCAGAGATGGGAAATTTGATACGTAAATAAAACAGGGGACCTGTATTCGTCTGTAATGGAAGTGATGGAACAGTCCGTTTCGCTTTCTGTTCATTGAAGGTACCATGAAACGGTATTTACTAAGGTTAAGAAAAGTGCACGAGTAGATCAGTCTTCCCCCTCCTGTCACCGCCCTGCAAACATTTTTAAGCTAGCATCATTAACACCGAAGATATCGACGATTAAAAATGATGCTTCTCATTTCGCCCCAGAACTCATACGCGCCGACGTTCCAGAAAGTAAATAAAACGGGTCAGCACTGCACACCGCCGCAGCCCGTCTTGCCCGCGTCACTTGGGTACGCCGAATGAAAAGGCTCGCCCAGATTGCCCGCACTACGTCAGGGCGGATGGGGAACACAGAGCGGAAAAACAAGCGACAGGCCGCTGGCGGCACAACTCGCTCCGCGCGAGGGACGGCCATACCGGCGGCGAAGAGTACGTGTAGGAGAAAACATTTGTTTTACGCGGGAAAGCGCCGTCGTGCAAAGCTCTATGCCAAACTGGTCGAGGTCCCTGCTTCTAGAGGAGCGCGCGGGCGCTACCGCCGTCGCTGGAATGTAACTTTTGTAGGAGCCACGAGGTGGTGGAACTGACGCTCCCCACGTGACTAAGTAGGGCGGCCCTTATTGGTCTCCCCGCTCCTCGGCACGCGGCAAGCCGCTGAAAGTGGCTCCTCACCCCATTCATTGCGCGGTAGGTCTCGCGGCAATCGTCTTGGTTCCTGCGGCGCACTGCGCGCGGTTTTCCGCCAGTGTGTTCGTACCTTAAGGACACACGGTGAGGTGTCACCCTAATCGGTTTCGAGCAGCAATTAAAAAAAAAAACGTAGGATTCACGCAGAGCTTTCAAATTCGACTCGAATACTTACAAGACCACTTCTACAGATTTGTTGCTATAGTGTAAGTGTATGACCATAAAAAATATCTCAGGGTACCTATAAGTGGGGCGCGAGAGCGCTGAAGTGGAAATGTGCAGAGACATTCTGTGGCAGCGGTGTGTTTGAACGACAGATATGCGATGGAAACAAAACTAAGTATAAATAATAGGCAGGCTTGGAGATCAGAAGCGCGAGTACTCCTGGCGTTTAATATCTTACGCGAGTGTCTGAACAAAATGGCACTCTCATAAGTTCTCACTCTCTCTCTATCTCTCACACACACACGCATACAACAAAAAAAGATAAGCATCTCACTTCGTTGTGAAATTTCGGTCGTGAGGGAATCCTAACTTGCAGCCAGCCACGCTGGCGGTAGACCATGACTCGTTGCATAAATAACTCTGTCGCTCAGAGGTAACGATGATTGATCAGTACCGCTCTAAATACAAACAGCTGATATGATTATTCTTGTGGGATTGTGTGAGGAACGTCCCGTAACGCTATCACCGTGGTCGTCAGGCCTCTATTAGGTATGTGCTACAACCAGACAATAACTTCGAACTCTGAAGTATTAGGCTTTTCAACATGTGGCTGTACACGACACCCCGGACTTTGCCTCTGTTTCATTGCCGCAATATGTGGAACACATCGATCGGTAGAAAAAGAAAAAAAAATAGTTCACTGTACACACGGAGGGCAAGGTGTTATAGTGCAGGAGATGAACGGGTGAGAAAATCTCGCTCTGCGGTCGGCGTCCCCATTAAGTTCATAGCCGGCTACACGAGGGAACTAGCACACCCACAGTTTTACATAGTCTATATCTTACATTCTTTTGAAAAGGGTTCTGACGAACCGTTAACATCTCGTTTGAGATCCGGTCGGTTCCACGTCATTCATGCGCACCATAGAGACGGGGACGTGTGAGCCAAGTTGTGGTGAACTTCGAGAAAGCCGCTCGTTACAGTGTCCTCTGATCAGCAGTGTCTGAATTGCTGACCAGCGCCAAAAGAGCTGCGCCGGGCCGCATTTGAGGCACCGAGGATATCTCACAAACCACGCTAACGAGCGGCAACGATCTAATGGCACATGCTCACAACACGAAATCGGATCGGACTTGTGCGTCCCGAGCGTCCATACATCGCAACCGTCGGCGACATCCGTTCTGCGGGCTAGTCGCCGGCGAATCCATCTCGGAGCTATCGCTTAGCTGTGGTCGGCCCGTTATGCGACGCCACAGCCGAAGAGCACCGAAGGAGCACGCCGAGAATTTGTGCAGACTTAACGACTTTGAATACGAATTATAAGATCCCAGTCGTCAGACGTCCACCGACTCGGCCTCTTCCAATTGCTTAAGGAAAAGCTCCCGCTGAGCCCGGAAGCTTTCCCCGTCCACGACCGGCAACGGCTCCGGTTCCCGAGCCACAGGCGTCGTCGACGCCGAAGACTCTACGTCGGCGACGCCTTCGTCGTTGTTGGCCTCCTCTAGCACGGCCAGTTCGAGCGGCCCTTCGTAGCCGCACTGGGACGGCGAAGTCCCGGAAGGCGCCGCTGTCTGCGGGGACGAGGCCTGGTTGAGAGCCGCGACGAACGCGGGACTGCGGCAGCTGGCGTACGTCGTGTCCTCGTCGGACGAGAGTGTCCTGTACTCGTCCGAGGACACGGTCCGGTACTCGTCGGTGGTCGTGTTCGCTGTCGTGCTAGCACTACCGCCGCTGGCAGCCGGTGCCAGCTCGACAGACTGGTAGATGGACTCGTCCTCTCCTTCCCTGCTGACTCCGTGGTCCTCGAGTTCGGAGCCCGGTCTTGACGGTGAACGGTGTGGCAGCGTTGGAAAAGAACCAGCGTGCGGAACTGTCGAGACTGGCTTGTCACCGTCGCCAGCACCGTTGGCGGCTTCGTCCTCGGAAGCGGCTGCGATGATTGGCAGGCTTCCCCTGGATTGCGGTAGCCCTTCGTTGGACCTGTGTATAGCGTAAAAGAGGCTCGTGAATTGCCTTACGTAGCACCACTGCAAAGAGTGCCCGTTGCGTGCTGTAACGATTCAGTAGTGATGCAGCGAATCTTTTTAATGCGTTGGTGCTAGAAAGGTCTGTGGAAGCGAAAATGGCGACCACCGTCATGCGTGGCGAGTGGCATAACGAACCTTAGTATGCACCACGAATATAACGAACTTTAGCGCGTTAACTTCGGATATAACGAACTTTCATGCGTTGACCTCGGGTGTAACGAACCTAAGTATGCCACCTCGGATATGACGAACTTTCTGTGCTACCTCAGATGTAATAACGAACGTTGTATATGCCACATCGCATACAACAAACTCATGTTTTCACCCGGGATATAACGAACTTCGTGTGTTGATCTCGGATACAACGAACATAAGCATATCACCTCAGGTATAACGAACTTAAGTTTGTCAACTTCGGATATGCTAACGCATTCAAACGATCCACCGAGGATCGCCCTAAGAGTTTTTATTTTCCAACCTTTATATATTTATACTGCCAGCAAAGGCTGCTGCAGTTTGATTACTTGGCCGCTTCGATGTATCGAATCGGTTTCGTTGTAGAGACTTAAATTAATCGAAATTACCGCTGGTCCAGCTGGCGCTTTCAGTGCCTATCAATGTCGCGTCCTGCATGACCGAAATTCACGCTATTTTGTTCTGCAACAGTGCAGTTTTTTTTTTTGGCCCGTGCATTCGTTCTGCACTTAAGCGGAGAAAGCACGTGGTGTCATGGGGGGCCATTTTGTGGTACAGCGCGAAGAATCAGCGGTGCAAGCTGGAGCAGGTGGCGGTAAGCCGATTAGACTGGCACGCAGCCTGTTTTCTGTTCCACAAAATGGCGTCCACCGTGACGTCAGGGCCAGCCCCGTTGCTATGTCTTCGTCTTTGAGGACGTGCGATGCCCAGACCGGATTAATGTAATTTCCTGCCTGTAATCTGCGCCAGATCGTCGCCTCTTTGTTTCCGAGCTCTCTGTCCGGTGGAGGGACTAGTCTCCTTTGTAAACTACAGATTACAAAGGATTCAAAGACGAAGACATAGATGATAAGTGCAAAAAATGTGGAGAGAGGGGGACCCTCGATCACGTAATTTGGGAATGTGTAGACTCCCCAGGGGCGAACGAAGGAATTGATAGTAGAGAAGCCTGGGAGACCCTTCTGCGGCGCACGGACCCCGTCAAGCAGAAGCAAGCCATTCATCTGGCGGTGGAGGCCGCGAAGAGCCAGCAACTCTTTGCCTGCCTTTAATCGCGGGGGTCCCGGCCCCTACCCCCTAGGCCTGCGTGCCGGGGGTAGGGAGTAGGGGGCCTCCCTTCTGATGGAAATAAAGGTTTTTGGAATGGAATGGAATGTTGCACTGCCGATGCTTGGAATGCGCACGACCGTCACCTGCAGCCCGCTCCCTCCTGCATGGAGAAGAACCTCGCCAAGCCGCTCGGTCCTGGCGGCAGCAGCAGGTCTTCGGCACGCAGCTGAAGCAGCGTCCTCCTGGCATCGCCGGCCGCCGCCACCGGCGACTCCTGGGCGCCCCGCGAGTGGTGCTGCGAACTGGACGCGCCGCGCCAGCGCAGGTCGTGCACGCGGGCCGGACTGCAGCAACGCTGCGACGGCGAACGGCCGCCCGTCGCCGCAGCGGAGAAAGATGCGCCGAGGCTTGACCGTGCGATGACCGCGATTCCCGGCGCGGCCGCTGCCGCCTCGTTGTTCTCCAAGGAGGCCCGCTTGCGCTTGAACCGTTCCAGCAGCGACGACAGGGGGCTCTCCGACTGTGTCCACAGCACAATTTGAAGTTCGATGGAGCACGGACGCAAACATGATTGATGCTAATCTATAGACATTTCATTGATTAGCCAATGAGTAAGTCAATCAAACGAATTTGTTTGTCACTCTTTACTTAAAATTTAGCTTTTGAGGAGGAAATTTCGACCGCTTTTTAGGGTCGTGGGACTATCGAAACTTCAAAAGGCTGGCTTCATGACGCCTGCAGTATGATATATAAAAAAAATACTGGCACATAATTTCTCGGTTGCGTATTTGCAGACTGGCAGGCCGTATTTCTTTAAAAAAAATACTGATGGAAAGAAAATTACTTTCGCGCGATGTTATAAGGCTATACCGACTTTCCTTGAATTTTCTCCTGGTTTGTACTGTCCCTTTGAAACGACGGAGGAGTGTGAGGTGACGTTCTTGGAAAATTGTGACTTTGGCATTAACGCCCAGGCCGGGATGTTATGTTGGTGCTTCAATAAACGGAACTTTCTACTATGCTGATAACACGAAGTCAGTGAGTGACATCACGGGTGCATTTAATTCGACTACCCCCCACCCCTCCCCTCCCTTTCTTTTACACAAATGCTGAACTCCATTTTCTCGACAAGATAGTACGAGCAAGATTTACAAGATGCAAATGAGACCCCACGCTCCCCGACCGTCGCCGCCAACAGTGAAGCATTCATCCGCGGCCTTGAGTGACAGCTCAGCAAGCTACACACTGAATGCCCACCTTGACAGAGTTGTTCTCGGACGACGCCTCTGCCGAGAGCGGCTCCCCGAGTAGCCTCTTCAGTCGTGCTATCTCGGCGTCCAGCTGCAAGATATGTCTGAGGGTTATCTTTGCATCGGCAGGCCTTATCTCGCTTTCAACACAGGATAAAAAGCAAGAGCGCCTGCAAAAGCTGCATGCGAAACTGCCGCGGAAAGACCTTGCGTATAGACGTGTGGTGGCCAAGGTGCAGGAGGCTTCTTGGAAACGGCGCAGTTCTTTGATTCATTTATTCGTTCTTTGTTGCGAGAAAAATTGTCTTCAGGCGACGCTCATGGCATTACCGCCAAACCGAGGCAGTCACCCGGCCACACAAGCTTTGACCGGAATGATCAGAAAATGGTCGAGCGAGGGTGGCCACGTTAGAGTCACTGGAAGCGATTTTAGAATAATGCAGTTTTTTTTTCTCACGCACCGCTTATTTCGGAAGAAATTCGTCTGCCACCGCGTGATGTCGGCACAGCAATCGTGATTTTTTCCAGTGAATAGTTAAAAGCTGCAGGTGTCGTTCCAATGATGCTTTTGCTGTTGTCCTCTTGCAAAAGATGAAGTTTAAACTAGTTGCGATATTTCCCCGTTTTCTCCTTCTGAGCACTGATTGATAATATCAGTGAGGTTTACTTTGTAACGTACACTACGCTTTAGATTTATACATGCATTAATGACGCTGCGAAAATAGAGATGCGAAGTATCACAGAGGTGTTGGTTGCGTCGGGAGCATAAATACACTTCACTAAGGGCGGAACTTTATCTTTTTTCGTGACTTTCGCAGGGTGCGACCCCTACACGGTAGCGGCATTTTGCGTCCTCTGCTTTTGTTACTTTAGCAGGCTCACGCATCAGAAGTCGTGAGCTGTGCCATGTCAACACCCTCCCGCGAACGCAGTACGTGGCGATCGCGGACGTTACCTCTGCGATTTCGCGCGCGTAGGCGCGGCTCTGGACCTCGGTGCGGTAGTAGAGCTCGCGACGCTCGTCGATGGCGAAGCGCCGGGTGTTGAACTCGACCCGCACGCCAGAGGACGCCACCACGGCGTCCGCGTCGGCGTTATTCATGATGGCGTGGATCTGCGCACAAGAACGTGGCTCAAGGTTATTACGACCAGCTGCACGATCTCATCGATGCTGTTCCCATTAATATGAACCAAGGTTGAAAAATGTGCTGGTTTACTTTGTAGAAATGAGACTCATATGATATCTTCGACTGCGCCAGAGTGTATTTTTATTTCTGGACGAACTGTTTCGAGCCCCACGAGACATGTAAAATTCTTAAATGGGAAAGGTTGTGAACATTATACTTTTTCGTGCTGGAAATGAAGGTTCCGATGCAAAACTTACGCTACTGAGTGTTTTGCTATGATGGTGTGCAACTTTCCAGCTGAAACTTTTCACGTATCTTTAAAAGCCAGAAAAACTTAATCATTAAATACGTACTAAAAACTGTTCTCTACGCCCTCTAGCTGTGCGGCTTCAGCTTTATGCCTGCAAAATGAGCGTCTCCCGAGCGAACCTTTGAATTACCTGGCTTAGAAACTCCCTCCGCACACCGCCGCGAGCTATAATCGTCATTTGATGTCCACACATTAGTTGCCTCCACAGCGACAGTTGGTGCTCGGTTCGATATTACATTAATCGTATACTCGTGCCTGCGTAAGCTGGACCTCTACTACAGGTGGCCGACTGTTCCAGACTATTACACGCCTTTATGTTTGCCGGTAACGTAAGCTTGTTGTAGACAGCCGGGGTACGCTCAAATCACGAGGTGTTTTTACATGTGTACAGCGTCAATTTGGCCATAGATTATACAACTTTCCATCAATGTAGGAGGAGCCAATCAAATGGGGACCGGGTAACATTTTAGAGAGAGAATTCTCAATTCACCAGTGTATGAATTTGCAACTTCATTGAGGGCGGAGAGAAATTTATTTCTCTCTCTGGCGCGTGCGGCATAAAAAATGGCGGAACTTTGGATAAAAACAGATTTACTTAATCCTATAAGTTACAAAACTTCAAATCAAACATGCGTCCAGAACTTGCGGCCAGTTTCCGGAGGTTAGCGAAATGTGGTGGGGCCTATGAGCTTAGCAATCGGCTATGGGTGGCACCCTGAAACTTTTCGTTCTTCTCCACCTTAATTTTAGCCCAGTCAGACCGTTGATTATCGATACGCGAACCATGCGTCAAAACCCGACGCTCATGAATCGAGAACTCGTATGGACCATGCGTCAAAACCCGACATTCATGAATCAAGAGCTCGTGTGGACCATGCGTCAAAACCCGACGCTCATGAATCGGGAACTCGTGTGACCATGCGTCAAAACCCGACGCTCATGAATCGAGAACTCGCGTGGACCATGCGTCAAAACCCGACACATGAATCAAGAGCTCGTGTGGACCATGCGTCAAAACCCGACGCTCATGAATCGAGAACTCGTGTGACCATGCGTCAAAACCCGACGCTCATGAATCGAGAACTCGCGTGGACCATGCGTCAAAACCCGACACATGAATCAAGAGCTCGTGTGGACCATGCGTCAAAACCCGACGCTCATGAATCGAGAACTCGCGTGGACCATGCGTCAAAACCCGACGCTCATGAATCGAGAACTCGCGTGGACCATGCGTCAAAACCCAACGCTCATGAATCGAGAACTCGTGCATCGTTCATGTGACGCTCACATATCGGGCTGTGGACTTTGATTCAGGGTCTGTATGACGTCAGCTTGTTCACCTTGGGCAGGAAGAGCAGGCACAGCGTGGTGGTAGTGGAGACGAAGATGAGCGTGCCGACGAGCGCGTAGGTGAGCGTGTAGCGCTCGGTCGAGATGACGTTGGCCAGCGCCACGACGAGCGCCGAGGTGATGACGGCGTTGTAGACGCTCATGCCGATGTACTGCGAGTCGTTGAGCGCCGGGATCTGCACTTGGCGCGTCTCCCAGGCCATGTAGCAGCCCACCACCAGCAGCAGGCCCTTGTAGATGTAGAGCGCGCCCAGCCACTTGGCCATGTGCTCCGAGTGGCACTGCTCGCGCTGCGGCAGGTACACCACGTCGCGCTCCCACCGAGAGATCTGCGCCCAAGAACACAGCACCTTAAGCGAAAATAGCGCAAAACACGGGGACAAGTGAAGAAAACAAGAGGACCAGCGCTATGTTAGCTACACTTTAAAAAAAAGCTTAGCTACACGTTAAAAGAAAAAGAAAAAACGCAGTTAACTAGGGAGATTATGGAGACGTTCTATATAAAGAAAAAAAAACTAGATTGTGCGTTAGCAGCCCCTCGGTTTGTCTGCGTGATAGTGAAGTTCGGTTCCTCGATCCCGCTTGGCTACACGTTAAAAAAAGAAAAAGAAACTGGTCCTGTTGTTTTCTTCATTTGTCCCCGTCTTTTGCGCTATTTTCCCTTAAGTATGTATCACCAACTCGCCCGTCTTGTCATTGTGACACTGCACCGATGCCTTCCAGCCCGGCCACGTCTGCGGGCCTGTAATTTCTTTATAAGCCGTCGAAATTGCGTGCAAGCAAGCAATGACAATGGAGTTGAAGCTTTTGCAAAGGCTACGATCAGCCTACTCTTTTTTTCTTCTCTATAACTGGGAGGTTTTGAAACGTTGAAATTTGGGCTTGTTGGTTCATACTTCGGAACATTAGCGCAACAAGACAAGAGACCGGTGCACGAGTAGACACACACAGCGCTAACTGCCAACAACTTTAATGGAAAAAATGCACATCAATTTATATACGCAGCATTGCCGTGTCGTCTCAAGGTATGCGAAAATCATCGCGAACGTTTGAAAGTTTTGAAAGTTGGCTTCTCCGCCTCTGCTATATATTTGCAGCGAAGCAAGCTTTTCAGGCTGTCAGCTGCCGCGGGCAACGCCGTCAGCGACGTTTTTCGTTGCTGGGCGATGTAATCAGCAAGTACACAGCAAGAAGAATGTTTTAACGATAATTATTAAATTCATATATAAATTAACTGATCCAAAACGAGTGCAAGCGCATCTAAAGGGATGCAACAGCTCGGCATACGATCTTAACTCCCTGCCGCTCCGTTACGGTTGTGCAGACTTATGTTCCATTTCAGTGTTTTTTTTTTTAACTTTGGGAAGATTTTCGAGCGCCAGAAAGCTGCCGCCCAAGTCACGCTTTTATTAGCAGCAAATTTCCAGAAGCGGGATCGATTGGCGCGAGTGAACTGACAAGCGCGTCAACCAAACTTCACTAATTAGCTTCCGCGTTATTACGCCCAACATGTGGTCGACTTCTGCGGCTGCATACAGCAAAAAAAAAAAGAAAAGAAAAACGACATAAAACTAATAAAGTAAAAATAACATACTCATATATTTGCGAAATGGCCACGGCTATTCAAAGTGTTCGATATTAATATCTCTTCTTGATGTTCTTCATAGCCACACGTTTTAAACGCAAGCCCTTCTTTTACGTATAAGTCGGGGCTTTTCTTTTGATGTGCAAATGAGTTTCACTGCTCAAGAGAGCTCGGCGCTCGGCTGCAGTGAGAGCATTCTTCCCCTCACTTCGCACTCATGAGCAGGCGGCTATCGCACACGCATACGAACATATGGCGCATCTGAGACTCCATTCTAATTTAATTTCAGAGCTTTCATTGGAGGAACCGTGAGCGGAGGCATGCGTACTGCTACGTAGGCCGGATAATTGAAAGTCTGCCGCGGATGGGCAAAGCCTATGCCCCTTCACAGCTCATATTATTGGCGATATGGCACTGTTCAAAGCAAGCGCCATTGCTGTGAACAGTGCCTGAAACAGGCAGACTACGCGGTGTTACCGCTGTCTAATCTCCGTCGTTAGTAACGAGTAGTCGCTGGTGAAGTAATAGTTTTATTAGCTTTTCTGCAGCCATAAATCACAGCGAAGTGCTCATTTTGGTGTCATGATTAGTACCTGCTAAAGAACTGCAGACAAGAGTTGCGTCGTGCTCGTTCAAAAGGCCTCCGATCCGAAAGGGCAGAGTGCTCTCTCTCTCTCTCTGTACACAGTTAACGTTACGTCGAATAAAAAAAAGTTGATATCACGGCACGCCTTCGAATTCCTCTTAGACACCAGTAAGGAGAGACGGAGACCCGCCGCTGGAATCTCCTTGTCGGATTGGTCCGTTCAGATTGCCTCTACATCTTTCTAGGGGCAGCTCACTACTCCTTCTTCGCCTTTCTTCTCGTCTTCTTCCATTTCCCCTTTTACTAACTTAGCTTGTCGTCACCTTGCACGTTATAGCTCTCACGCCTCCAGTTCTGTCCTTTCGGTCTCTCCGCGTCTGCACTAGTTAGCCCGCATCGGCAGAAGGTGTAGCAGCACTTTAACGTCTCGCAGCTCGCGAAGTGTTCTCATACAACGGAACACCCCCCCCCCCCCCCCCCCCCCTCGCCTCCATTTTTATTTCATTTTCCGCCTCCGACTGCGGCAAACACGATGAGACCGTCGGCGAGTTCGGCACACGGTGCTGAGGCGCGAAGTCGTCGACGATAGAAAGCGCCGACGCGAGACGACGCAGCCGAATCGGCGCGGAGCTGAAAACGCAGTTAGCGACGGCGGCCACTTACCGGCGTTTCGCTCGCATGAACGAAACTTCTCACCGCTCAAGCGAGCGCGGATCTGTCGGCAGCGTGGGAAAGACCGTCTCCGGCCGTTCCTGTTACGGAGATGGCACCGTGGAGCGGTGCTCGCCGAAGCTTTTATCGCGCGCCGCCTTTCTAGCTTCGATCTTTAACGCCACCGAGCGCCGAGCCAAAGGCGAAGAAGGTTCGATCGCGCGCCCCTGGCTCGCTTGGAGGGACCCGGGGAAAAACAGATATTAACAAAAAGAAATAAAATGAAGGTGCGTAAAATGCTGCCGTATGGTTGCTCGGCACTTTCTCGAGATGCGGCACTTGTGCCGCCAAATCCGCTTTTTTCTTTCCCTCTCACCATATGCCTTCTTCTTCTTGGTCCTGGTTCTTCGTTCTCGTTTTTTTTTTATTTGCAATGCCGTGTAACCCTTTCTTTCGTGCCGTGTCGAGTGTCTCTGTACCTATCGTCGTACCTGACGAATCGTGTAGCGGAGTGTCGCCAGTAATTCGCTGTCGTCTGCGCCAGCAAGACCTAGTATGTAGTTATCAGATTACTTGGCCTTGGTATACGCACACTTCTTCAGCACCCCAAAAATTCTTTAACTTCAGTGTAACATCTTCTTTTTCTATGTTTGTTGAAGATGCGCAATTATAGGACGTTCTTGCGATGTAAGAAAACGCAAGAGGGCGCGCCAGGTCTTCTGAGCAACTATCAGCCCTCCACGCCAATCTTTTGATTTACTAGCTGAGCTGTTACATGCGCTGTGGCACGGTCCAAGAATTGAGCAGAACTGTTGAAACTGTATTCTTTGATATTATTACGCGACAGTGCAAGTGCCCCGCGTAGCAGAAAAGCCGGTGTCGGTGCTGGCGTCGGCGGGACGGAAAAATCCGGATTGGTCTGAAAAGGTGTCTGTTACAAGAGGCTCCCATAGATGGCGCTAGCCACACCAGCGGCGCATCGGATCTTCAGCGATCGGAGGAACCGCGAGCAACGTGCCAATCGCACGGGCTGCTGTCGACGTCTGTCTTCCTCCTCACCCTCATATAAACACGGAGCAGACGACGACTACATTACAAAGCAAGTTATTGGGCTAGTTGGTAGCGATCTTTCATCTGCCAGCGGCGCTAGCATCGAGGCACTGAAACCAGTCAGTATGAATACCCCACTGGTGGCCAGAATTGGAAACGAGAAGGTACAGTTCATGCATACAAAATAGCGACCTTCAAAAACAACTGGCACGTGTCAACATTCACATCCAAGAAAGGCCCTTTCTTTCTCACACAAAGCTGTCGAGGGTGCGCTAATACATTCCTCATGAAGCCGTGTTATCGCCAGTGCTTCGATGATTTCTCTTCAATGGTTTCTTCCTATCAAAGTGCAGTCCTGATATAGTCGCTCGCAATGATTATCTTCACTTCCGTCTTTCTTGCCGTCTCTGCAGTGCTTTGCCACGTGCCCTGTGGTGGCAACACGCGAGACGTTGTATGCGTGTTCTTTTATTCTTCCGCTAGAGACACCAGCCAGTTTGGCCGATGTACTTCTTCCTGCCGAAGAAGAAGGAGCACCGACCAAAGAAAACAAAAAACAAAAACAGACGTTTCGGCTCCCGTACGGGAGCCTTGTTCACATTGAAATGAAGCAAGCAAGCAACGATGTACGTAACAAAAAAGTGGATTCAAATGCTATCGCCGAGCACGCAGTATCTACAGGCCATGACGTCGACTGGGGTCGGGCACACGTGCTTTCAACGGAAAAGAAGCTATACCCTCGCCTGCACTTGGAATCATTAATAATCCAAACTACTAGTCACACCCTCAACCGCAACGATGGAAATCTTAACCCAATCTACGCACGCTCCCTGCGCCCTCTTTTCAAGCGTATGTAATGCCACTGAGCTGCTTGCTTCATTTCAATGTGAACAAGGCTCCCGTACGGGAGCCGAAACGTCTGTTTTTGTTTTTTGTTTTCTTTGGTCGGCGCTCCTTCTTCTTCGTCAACATGTTTGTCCCCGACCAGACGAGTTTTCGTCGAACTCTCGACTTCGTACTTCTTCCTACAGGGCGCTGGCAAGGAATAAACCACGCCTTCCCGGCAAGAGACGAAACGTTTAGCGTGCCTCTTCGAGCAGGCTTGAGGTTCACTGCTCGAGGAATTCACTTTCCGGACTAGACTAGACAGTCGCTCAGGCGCCGAAGAAACAACGTCCACTCCCGCACGCTTTCCAATTCTCCTTAGGTTGTGTGAAACCTGGTGCAGATACGGCGCGACAGCAACCTTTCTTTTCTTTTTTTCATTATTAGTTTTTTTCATTCATTGCTGTCCTCAACTTTTTCTGCAGTTTTTCTGCCACGAAAACCATAACGTCCCGGAGGTAACCGGCCTGCGTTAGGTGGCCTAATTGGTCAGCGCTGTGTTCTGCCGTCCTCTCTTGTCATGTCTTTCGCGCTGCTAATATGGAAGACTACATTACAAGCATCTTTGAAACTTGGAAAGAATCCACCTTGGCGCAAGTAAAACCACACACACAAAGGAAAGACAAGGAGACAACGGACAAGATGCTTAACCAACTTGCCCAGCAACATGCCTTACTGAGCTATATTACAAGCGTCGCCTGCAACATGGGCGACGCAGCAGAAGGCGAGACAAGCAGCCGTCCGTGTTCGCTCACAGCGCCGATGCGGCTGCTACAGCTGCTACGCAGCAGACCCACCGCTGTATTTCTAGTAACCTAGTAGCACCTATTATTATTTCTAGTAGTAGTAGCACCTATTAGTCTACACAGGAACTGAGCTACTAACCCTCGGGTTGCGAGTCTGACATGCTACCGCTACACCGCGCAGGCACATTCGTACGTCTTGTTTCAAGCGGGGTTTTATATGTAAGTCGTGTGGTATTTCACATAATTATCGTGATTATGAAAGAGCAAACAGTGTCTGTGTCTGCGTGGGCAAGAGGCACCGCTGTGGCGTCATACAGTTAAAGGCGAGCTTAGGTGTCCCTCCAACTTTTTTTTTTTCACGTGGCCACAACGACTGGCAGGGCTTAACCTACCACATCAATGCACCTAGAGCAGCTAGAAGCGCGCCTGCATTTTTACTTCGCATCTGTATTCTGCTTGTAGCTTGAGTTGAGCACCGTCTTGCCTGCAGCGTGACGATGAATAGTAGCATATTAAGAATTCAAGACACTGTTTGATGACGACGTGGGGCTGCGAACACTGTTAACGGAGTGGGGTTCAAAAGCGAGAGTTTGTCTGCGACGTAGCAAGATGCCAGAGATGCTTAACGACGTGTCGAAACGCGTCACTAGATAGGTTAGTGGTAGTCTAAGGTGGAAGGATGAATGTACCTCGCTTGACAACAGTTCGAAGGGCGGCGCTTACCTGCATGGTAAGGTTTCGCATGCTTCTCTCCATGGGGTCAAAGGTCACCCAGAGGGTGACGATGGCGCAGTCGATGAGGACCAGCACGCAGACGAGCGCAATCAGCTGCTGGTCCTGGAGCAGCTGCAAGGAACACAGAATCGCAGAATACTTGAGTAATACAGCGCCCGAAAACGAAAGAAAAGAGTTCATAAAGTGACCGCAAAGAGTAATGGTGAGCGAGACAGCGAGTGAGGTGAATCGAGAGGTAGGGATGCGTTGATGAGCAGTTGGGCTCGCTGTACCCTGCGCCATTGAGGGATGGCTCTAAAGCTCCCAGCCTATGCAACGTTCAAAACAAAGTGGGGGACGAAGACAAGTTAGAAAAGTGAACCACTCTGCCATGTTCAGCGATCATCGCCAAGGCATTATATTAGCACGCGCTTTACCGAGATGTTACGCAAATTATAGTGAATAATTAAGTTCGTCCGTAAAATTCAACCGTGAAAAAAAATGTTTATACGTAGGCGGCATTATTTTCGTGATTGGGTGATGGACTTAATTATAATGAATGTTAAAAGAAACTTCCGAGCACTTCATTCCGATGCAGGTTTATGTAAACACATTACAAATCATCTCGAACCAATGCCTGGGCAGAGCAGGCTAACACCGCCTCTATAAACCACGGATTTATAAGCGAACATAAATGCAAACGCTCTTCAGTAATTTGTAATCGCATACCGTCTCCTATAGAGAAGTTTTCCTGCTGAGACAGGACTAAAATTAACAGCTCGCGTGCTTGACTTTGATGAAAACCATCGCGTAACCAGTACAACTAAGCGAGAATGGGCAAGTATTCCAAGTAAAACTTCTGAAGGTAGTGATTTGCCTTAATTACCATTGATGTCACGAATATAGCAAGCGGCGCGTAAATTATCATCAGCCATCGCTTGCCGATTAAGCGCAGCTATTAAACGAGGACGCGCCTAGTAAGAAAATAAAAGAAACTCCCGACGATGAGGTGAACTGCTCCTCCGCCTCCTTCCCCCGACTTTCCATAAAAGCCCACGCGCTTTCAACGTTGTTTTCTACTTGGCCTTCCTGTTCCTCAGTGCTTGCCCTCATATCATGGATAGACTGCCCCTCGACCTACGCAGCCACGTGTGTATGTAGTGTACGCTGTGCGTGGCCATGCACACTCTAAACACTAATACGCCTATATATGAGTAAAAAATGGCGTAAGCTGTAATCTAGAACACACCCTTTTAGAAAAGAGTGTGCACAACACCGCAATATGCAAGCTCCGTGCGCAGTCTCACCTCAAATGAGCCAGAGGTTGCGCGGGAAAAACTTTTTAAAGCCGCTACCGTGAAATATTAAACTGGTTTCTCTCGTTGCAATGTTCGGGGCTAAATTTTCCAATTGTATTTCTTGGCGCGTGCAGATGCCGCCGTATTATATTATTCGCCTGTTAATGTCGCAGTTATTTCGTTGCTGTCGCTGAACAAAAAAAAAATTAAAATGGCAGCTTGCTTCTCGTGGTAGCTTCACAACCCATGCCTCCCCTCTCCTCCTTATTTTGTGTTTTTGCATGCAGTATGGACGCGATGGCATAGTCGTGACGGAGGTGTGTTCCGCTCAACTGGAGTGCGTTTTACGCGTTTCATTTTGAAACTCAGATCGCTTCATTTAGCGCGCGAACCGGGCGCCCCTATCTTTCAGTCCGCATATCAGCCGCGCGCCGCCTTCATTAAAAGCGACTTGTCCCTAATTCCAAAGTCAGGACTAATTACTGTTCTAACTGCTTACCGCACATACGTTGTCTGCATGAATGCCCGCATGCTGTACAAGGTCTGGGCTGTCGATGTGCGGGAAGCGAACGCCTCGACGCAAGATTACCTTCGCGCCTGTGTAGCCACTGCGCACATTTAAATTTCTTAAAAAGGCTGCGCTGGTATCGTCATCTAGGCACTTGCGTGCGCAGTATTCTGGTTCAGAGATTGTAATGCAAGCAATCGGCGGCCGAAAAAAAAGGGAGGGGCAGGGCGCACACTTTCCTCCCAAGACGAGAGCGAGTCATTCGAAAGCACAGCAGCAAAGCGCAGTTCCCGCTTTCCGACGCGGTTACTCCGAAGAGAGAGCGCATAGACGCGATTGGGCGCTTTATCGAATATTTTAAATACCGCGCGACTGTAGAGGGGGGGGGGGGGGGTGGAGCTAATGAGCGAGCGATAGTACGCCTAGGAAAACGCGTCTTCAAGAAGCCGCATTGAAGTTCGTTACTTTATGGAACAGCGACGCCACGAACGACGCGATCTTATACAGTGACGGACTTGGTAATAACACGAGAACCCGGCCAGGCGGTCGTCCCATGCCGCCGAGGCGAAAAGGACGAAAGCACGCGCATGCGCACAGATAGCTTGTGAGCTGCCGCGTCGTCTGCTCGGCTGTTATGACTACGTAGTAGCTGTAGTAATAACGTTTATTGGTATTTTTGTGGGGCTACGCGGGTGGTCTCCCCAGGTCCGCGATCCCGTTGATGAAGGCCGCTTGCCAGGCTCAGTGAATGAGCTGGCGCTGTAACGGCAGCTCTGAATGAGCCAACTTAGTTTCCCACTTTTCGTAGCTAATTTGCCACTAACCCCTGCTCTGCTAGTCCACTCGCGACGGGACACAACTTCTACTCGCGTCACGAGCATAGCAGCAGCAGGGGTTTCGCATGGAGGAAGGGTAACTCGTGAGAGGTCCTCGCTATCCAATCTGCACGCCAGAAAGTGTGCCGGAAGTCACGCGATTCTGCAAGGATTACTGGGAGTCTTTGGCCGCCGACGCAGCCATTAACACTGAGTGCAGCAGCGTCGTCTGCTTCATTGTCTGCTGCGCATGCGCAAGCAGTCTGATACGGTGGAAAATTGAATTGAGTTTATTTCCGTTCGAAACAACGGAGGGGGCTCGAACAAAAAGTGAATCAAGTCCACTTGACTACGTTCGAGCCCCCTTTACATGGCATTTGGTGAGGACAAAATTTTAGTAAAACAACAGATACATTTACAGATTGCAGAATAGAACAAAAAAATGTTAGTTATGCACAGAAAATCTTACAAAATAATTTACACAATGCCAATATGCAATTCTAAGTGCAGGGTTCATAGAAATAAGTACATATAAAAATAATATGGGGGAACAAGGCAAAAGAAGTATTAATTACACAGAACAAGCTCGACAAGACAATTCACACAGTGAAATTATACAATTGTAGATAGAATATGTACAAAGCAAGTTAGGAAATAAAATAACGATGAAAGTATTTATTGCACCGCAGCAGAAGCCTAATACAATAAGGCAATGAGAATGATGACATCAGTTAAAAGTGGGCAGTATTGTTCGTGAGAAAAGCCTTTACCTTGGAAATGTTAGTGCGGTTGATGTCAATTTGATTGTAGTGAAGTGTGTTTAGTAAAGTTGGAAGTGAGTGGCGCAACATTTGTTGTCCTAGCTTTGTCCGGGAAAAAGGAATTTCCCAAGGCTGTGAAAATCGCAAGTCACGGCAACTTGTTGACTTGCTTATTTGTGCTATTGCATTAAATTCTAGCTGGTTATTTCGGAGTTGTTGTTTGTATTTTTTTACCAATATCTGTGAGTATAAGCAATGCACACTTGTTATCTTAAGCTGAGTAAAATATTCTTCTGTATGTGCTTGTGGATCGGCCCCTACAATATGACGAACGGACTTTTTCTGCAGTACATGTATGCGATTTAGATTAGTTGAGGTTGTTGTACCCCATACAAGAAAGCAATAGTTTATATGAGAACATACTAATGCATTGTATATGTGTAGTTTCACGGCTTGCGGTAAGAACGAGTGAAATTTTGCCAAAATTCCAACTGATTTAGACATCTTTGTTAAAATATAATTGACATGGTTGTCCCATGACATGTTTTTGTGCAGATATACTCCTAATGTTTTAATTGTGTCTACGACTTGTATTGCCTCTGATCCTAATGTAATATCAAAAGTGTGCGGTATCTGAAACTGCCTGGGCGAAAAAATGACGGCTTTTGTTTTTTTTAGCATTAATTTCAAGGGGGGGGGGGGGGCAGCCGGCTTAAAAACAAATATGACGTAGCCGCCTCTCCTGAGTTCTTTCCTTCCTCCATGGGGTTTTGTCAGGTAGTCGGAACAGTCGAGCAAACGATGCTGCAGTTGGAAAGTTATCTCTGCGCATGCGCGTAGTCTCGTCCGTTTCGCCACGGTGATCTTGAATAGGACGTCGAACGGTCGTTTGGTGGCGCTCCCATGATATTGCTAAAAAAATTGGAGAGCTGTATGGGGCTGCGAGAAATAAAGTAGATGAGAATGCAGGGACGAAGCATAAACAGACTGCGCTGCAAGCGAAGATCATCCGCCGAACTTGCCGCTAGTCTCGAAGAAGGATGAACTCGCGCAGAGGGGGCATGGGGGAGGAAAAGGGTGGGGCGGGCGGGGAGTCGGGGCGGTGAGTGAAATCGTGGTGTCAGCTCGGCGCGGCTTGGCTCGCGCGCGGGGCAGCGACGCGTGTGTTTCCCGCGGGGTGCGCGGAGCAGCAGCTCCGAATCCCGACGAGCGCTTATTTACTTCCCCCATCGGGACCTCCTTCTCCCCACTTCCTCCGTCGCAAGACCGGCGATGGAGCAAGGAAGGCGCTGCGCGGGAAGCGATGCGAGAGCGCGCGGAAGTAATCGCCGAGTCAGAAGGTCTCGCCTGATCACCTCATTTGCGCGCCTTTAGTGGGGGAAGCGCACGCAACCGCGCGCGCTAACCTTGGTTCCCATTCTCCTCCTCATCTCCTTGTCACACACATCCCGCGGGACGTATTTTTGCTTTCTACCGCTGACTGACGCGACTCATTTCTGGCGCCGGCTTTTGCTGGTGCTTGTGCTAAGTGGAACAGTGCTGAGAGGGCACACGAGATTGGTGCGACAGTTGCCAAGCGGTCGCGAAACGCGGTTCATAGGGGGAGTTAACCGAAGCGGGAGGCTTGGGGAATAGAGATCACACCGTGTGCCGCTAGTTCCGCTCGTTTCGCACGCAGTTCTCCGCTTTGCGGGACGCCTAAATGGCTTCGACGCATAGCTGGTTTAAACCAATGGGCATATGGAGAGAGAGAGAGAGTAAAACTAAAGAAATGTAAGCTAGTTAGCCACAATTGTCGTTGGCTATCCCGCAGTGGGGGAGGTTTAGCTGAGAGATTAAAAAAAGGCGAACTTAGGCGGTTCAGGTGTCCAAAGATATATGAGACAGATACTGCGCCATTTCCTTTCCCCCAAAACCAATTTAAAAAAAAATAATAGTAATAATAATTGGTTTTTGGGGGAAAGGAAATGGCGCAGTATCTGTCTCATATATCGTTGGACACCTGAACCGCGCCGTAAAGGAAGGGAGAAAGGAGGGAGTGAAAGAAGAAAGGAAGTGAGAGGGGCCGTAGTGGAGTGCTCCGGAATAATTTCGACCACCTGGGGATCTTTGACGTGCACTGACATCGTACAGCACACGGGCGCCTTAGCGTTTTGCCTCCTTACTTAGGACTAGGGAAAATAGAGTTCAGTGTGACTCGCCACACTATTTGAAAAATAGCGGAACACCTCTTTGGCCCGTCTTCAAAGGTCGTAAAAGCTTTTGTCGGCGACTGACAAGTGTCCTCGCTGTGGCGTTTCACCGGACCTGTGTGATGTGCGGTACTTTTTGACGTGTCCGACCATGGCTACTGAGCGAGAACGTTTCCGCAGGGAGTGTGGGCCTGTGGTAGAGCCATGAATGTGAGTATGAGACGTTGACCATTGAAAAACGCTGCACCGATAACCTACCTTCCTGAATATCCGGGCAAAACTGCTCTTCGTTTCCTTCTTTTGACTTTCATTCCATTCCCCCTTTCTCACTATGCCTTACGGTACGCTTCTAAACAAAAAAAAAATTAAGTCGTAGAAACATGCATCCTAGAGCCCTCTTTTTCTATGCGTCTATATTCCTGGGGTGGTAAATTTTGAATTCCTGAAAATGAGAACAAAGAATTTCAGTATTCCGCAGGGAGCCTAATGCGCAGCACCGTTCGCCGTGCCGCAGCTTCTTGCCTCACTGCTTGGTGTTTCGCACTGCACAGTTCTGTGGTAGTTCTCTTTTTTTCCCCTTCCCTACTCCTCATGGCTCATCTAATGCCTTCTCTTCCTCAATAGCCTGAGGCTATCTTTTTTCCTTGTTTATAACAATTCTTTGTTGACAGCGTCTATCGAGCTCATCGCCTCGATAGCGTCAAGTCCTCGATAAGTTGGCTTTTTCTCGCAGCTTTCGAGCATAGCGGGTGAGCTCGCTTAGAGTTTCATAGAGACCAGCGAAAAAAAAAAAAAATCACGTGATATTCGTAGCTGAGTTCCAAACGTATCCTAAAAGACTTTCTAAAGCATCCAACGTAGGGAATAAAATAGTGTTATATTCATGCAAATGCGGTTATATCGCTTTCGACAGGCGCCAGTATCGTGACTATTTTCAATCAGGCGTGTGAGCGCGTTGTTGCCCGCGTATTCTTTTCTTGGAGAACAGTCTTGAATATCAGCATTTATGGGCGCCACCAACCGAGCCGTCGATCTCGTGCGGAGCAGCATCCGAACGGCTAATAAATTACTCCACGCGCAGTGACCGTTAATTTTAATCGCCGAAAGGATACTTAACTAGGACATTGCTTCACAGCACCGAGGTTAGTAAGGCCGTACTCGTCTAAAGACACGCCTAAACCACCACGCATAAAAACACGACTAGGGGAACATCAAATACAAGCAGAAGATCAAGCCGTCTCGTTACAGGAACAAACCCGTAATCTATAGCATGATGCGCGCATTCTACAAAACTAAGCGCAACGTTAAAGCCTAGAGGCAAAGAACATATGGTAAAGGAAAGCACAACACGCTTCCCTTGCCCATACACTTTCTTGTAGTTTCCTGAAAAACACGATGTTGGATGGTGAGTCCCCCCCCCCTTCTTTTTTTTTGTCCTGACAGCCTTCAAAGAGAAGCTCCGTGAGAAGCGTGTGTTTTCATGTCATCCTGTTATGGTGAGGGCCTTCTACAGTTGACCCGCTTCGTATTGTCCCAAAGCATCTCGCGGCAGTGTTTTTCTTAGCTTGAACACAGAGGGCTTACTTGGGTGAGCTTTGAACTTTTCACTGCCGACAGGGGGAGGGGGGGGGGGTGCTTTCAAGTTTCCTCTTACGTAAACACGCAAGAATTCTTAACGCGCGACGCTTACAGCGTTAGTTCTTCATAGATGCTTCTCCAAAAGTTTAGTCCCTGCAAGCGATGGGTTGTTGCCGAAAATTGTTTCTTTAAGCTGGTTTCTGTAATGTTCTGTTTTGCTGTGTAGCTTTCGCCAGAGCAATGCGTCGAACGCTCTTGTTTAGTGCTACGTAAACAGCGATGCCGCTTTAGACTCAAAACGCAAACAAATTAACCCGCGCGCGTGTTTTAGGAGATGGCAGTAATGACATTACTGTAATAGAATCAGAGCGACTTAATTACTACTGCCCGCCTTAACGACGAACCCGTCGTAGCTTGCAATCCAGTAGAGTTAAGAATAACTTCAATGTTCTTTGATGTCGCCAGTTTTGTCTTGCGATAAGTTGAAATATTCTTTAATTATATTCGTGTACTTCGAGAGAAAGAAGTCGAATAATTTTTTTTGCTTCTTAAACTCGATTTTTCTATCTCTGCTTTCGGTGATGCGCCAACCTGCATTCGGAAATACAATTTCAAATTCTCGCTGCACATTTGCTTGGCGTACATATTATATGCGTTTGTCGTTGTCGCCCACCTTTATGTTTTGTGGTCTTTGCGAAATGGTTGCACGTTATAGCGTCGTTTGAAGAAAAGGTTGAATATCAATAGAGGACTTAAGATACCAGTTTAGGTCAGTAAATAACTTGCGTTTCACACAGAAACAAATTTGAAAAAATTAAAAACTAGTTTATCACATTAACACCTACGCCTCATAGTGCGAAACCACAGCGAAAATCACAGGACAGTTACGAGTGCGTAATGCGAATGTTTGAGCATTAGCTGTGGTGTGACAGCAAAGAATTTTTTACCGACGTGTTATGTTTTTTTTTAAATTTTCGCGGAAAGTCAGACAGCCGGAGAGTAATCCGCATTTGTTCAGGACTGCAGCGGTACTCCGCAATGGGATTCGGTTCTGAGTTTCGGCAGGTTTAGGACCAACCACCTCTCGCAGCCGAGGTGAACACCAAAGCCACTAAGCTACCCATCGCCTCTTTTTCTTTCTTCTCCCCCCCCCCGCTCCTCTAAAAGTGGAAAGAGGATTACTCTCTCTCTCTCTCTTCACTCTGCCACCTGTCAACCTAGGCAAGTAGCAGGTGACAGGTGGCAGGTGGCGCTGCGTATGCCGACGATGACGACGGCGCGAAACTGAGGATCGAGCTTTTGAGAGCTAATGCTCTGAAACTGTATACAGCCAAAGGAAGAAAGTTTAACCTAAAGACCGGTCGACCACAGAAACATAACTCTGACTTTCCACTCCGCACAGGGAAAGTTATTTACTCGGAAAATGAGAGAGTGGTGGCAGGGGGCGATGGTACAGTTAGCTGCACACGCCTGCGCAAGGCACATTGCACACGCAACGCGCGTAATGCCTCTCATAACACTTACATGTTCACGCCTATCTTGGAGGCCAGCCTTTGAGGCACGCCGGGCTCGACCGACATGTGCCCGATTATCGTTTTTCGCGCCGCGCATTTTATTTATAAACGCCTTTTTAGTTTCTGTATAACTACTGATTTCTTCTAATTATCTCAGTTTACAATACGCGATCGTGGTGTTTCTTCTTTCTCCGCGTTCTCATCAGCTCGGGCTGTTTTCCATAATTTCTCACGTTAGCCCCTCGGTTAACTTCCGTGTGCCGCGTGTTTTTCTCCAGTCTGCCCTCGGCGACCTTGTTTGTCTGTTTTGCCGGATTAACCGGAACCGCTTGTCCGGCAGTGGCTGGCAGCGATCCACGTTAGGCTGTAGCGTGCGAAAGGAGTGCGGGACACGAAGGGGGTGCAGCGCGAAGCGTGTACTGCGTCGAAAGGACCCGAGATACGCCCGGGCGTAGAGCGGACGCACGCAGGCGAGCACGCCTGTTGCTATTTAGGAGTCGAGACGACCTTGTCGTCTGGAAGTTACGACAACAACAGAAACACGTGCAGTTTGCGTGCAGTTTGAAACGTGGTAGAGCATCCGCCTCGCCTTCGGGAGGTGCTGGGTTCAATCCAGAGTACCGCCGGGTACCCACCGGTTTTTAATGGGTACAAGATTTCCCCTGGCCTGGTGCTTGGCTCTTCTGGGTGAGATTTTTGGGAAAAGGGCCGCCTCGCATGCGGGAGGTGCGGGGTTCGATCCCTAGTGCCGCCGGGTACCCACCGGTTATATAATGGGTACAAGCTTTCCCCTGGTCTGGTGCTCGACTTATTTAGGGTGAAATGCTTGGAAAATGGGTCTTTTACCCTACCTTGAGAAAAAAAAAGGGGGCCACAAATGGGCTTCTACCGCACGAGGCGGATTTAACGTTGTCGACGGCGGAACTTATCGCTGATCCATCAGAGCAACGTGACGCGCGGGCTTCCGCTGTGTGTGGGGGAGCAATCGTTGAAGCATGCTAGTAAGGTACTCTTCTTTTTGTACTGCTAAAAACTTCACGAGTATGTGTTAATACTCTTGGTACTTTACACGGGACACCCTGTACACATTTGACGAAGAGCTGTCACTCCAGATTTTATTAATATTTATCTAGGGTAAGACCAACGTTTTTAACGTCGCGGAGACGCTACTAGCATAGCTCCCGTTTCCAACAGTTCCGGTAACGACCTTGCTCGGGACTGCACGATGGCGGACAAGTTTGTATGGCTTATTTTCTCAAACGCAGCCCGCCATGACAGGGACAAGAAAGGAAACACGAGAAGCGCATATGTGATCACCCGTAAAAACCTGATCAGTAAGACAGGCGTGGCAGTTTGTAGGAAATCTGCATAATATAAAGATAACCTTGGTAATGACAGCGAAAGCAGGTTTTTGAATACGGGATGAGCCGCGCGATGTTTGCTCATGCCTTAGGATCCAACGTCCCCCCCCCCCCCCCCCCCCCCCTCAAAAAAAGAGAGAAAGAGAGAAAAAGCGAGTCCACACTCGCCTTGTTCCATTTCTTGTCTGTGTCTTGCTGTAGTGTTTTCGCTCTATGCGGTGCTCTGTTGTACAGCGCACGGGATCCGTTATGCGGAGGTCGTGGTTTCGAATCCCACCGGTGGAATGTGGCTGTGTTTTTTTTTCGACTTTCTAATCAATTATCTTTGAGGTAAAGAATGGTTACACCACTAATTGCCCATCGACCAACACCACAAATGAAAAGAAAAATAGAAACGTTCTCATAAGCGTTACTGGTTTTCAACGACTGTTAGCTCTCTCCATGCGCGTGTCGCAACGAGCCACTCAGTCCCCTGTCCTCGTCTGCTAAGGTGTTTGCGGAGAGTAAGCGTACCTTGTTCTTGATGACGCCGCTCGAGGCTCTCACAAACAGGTGGTGCACCCGGTACGTCTTGATGAAGATTGCCCCGAAAGCCAGGGAGAAGCCTCCCGAAAGGAGAAAGGCGCGTACCTGCGGCAAGGACCCCCGCGTTTCACGCTGGACCGCGGGATGCATGTCCGTCTATGAAAGCACGAACCATATTGGCCAAGGGCAGAACGACACTCTCACAGAGAAAGAGAGAGCGTGCGTGAGTAACGAGGAAATTGAGGGAACAAAGGGCTGCTCATCGTGGTGCGTTTCCTCGTCACGTTCCTTCCATGCAACGCTGCATGCAATGAGCGTGATGAATGGCAAAGTAGTGCAAACTAAACTTGGCATATTGCCAGAGCAGCCCGCGCGCAGCCCGCTCAGAGTTGGTTAAAGAGTGTGGAGCGTTGTGAAAGCGACATGCGGGCGCTGCGCAAGTTGTTGGCCAGTGTCTGTCACATCCATTAAACATTACAATTTTAACCTGAACGTTCTCAGTAAACAGAGTATTATAACCCACACATCCTCTTTGGATGTGGAGGCCTGCTGAACACGAAACGAGTATTTCTAATATCAGTCGATCATTGAGCAGGTAGCCGTGACAAACGATCAGTCTACAGCGAGTTTGCACGCACTTCACTCTTCGATGCCATAAGTGAGTGTAAAAGATTTTATTCGTCGGAAAGATCTTGGTGCTAAGAGGTCGCGTTAAGTGGTCGGGAGTACAAAGCCCTCGACGACTTTGTCAGCCCCTTCCAAACAATTTAATCAAATTCAATTTTCGAAGGACCCGCCACACGCTTTATTGTCATCCTCTGCTTCCCAATAGACTTCGTCGCCCGTGTAATGAAGTGCTTTCAAAGTGAAACGCCTGTCTTTCTTTCACGGCGATAGTTTCATCACGCAAGTCTCGCGGAGGTCACACTGTCGTCAGTACCGGTCATAATTAATTTCATTTGATTTCATCGTATTTATTTAAAACCTCGTGAGGGGTAATAAATAGGGGATTTGACTGCAACGACAAACGGTGCCGACATGGCAACATGGACTTGCGTGGCTTGATGGCGAAACTGCGCCCCCGTGGTCAAATTCTCACTGTCCTGACCGTTCAGCATCTGTCTTTCTGGAGTGCACTGCTGCCTAGCGTCAACGACTCGTCGTAACTGCACATACGAGACAGTTTTCAACAGTGTCTGACCCCGAGGAAACTGTTTAACTGAAGGCAAGAATAGAACGCGTGAGGCCGCGGCTCACGGTGCAGAAGATGGCGAAGTGTGTGTCGCTTCCTAGCGTCCCGTAGTCCAGGCCGAGGACCACGATGGCCAGGTAGACAAGCAGGCAGCCCACTACCGTCATGTTGTTCAGCTTCGGACTGGACAGTTTGATGTACCTGCAAGAAGGAATAATGGGGGAGGGAGGGAGAAGGAAGAGGCAACGTAACAGGGGGCAGTGAGTTATTGAAAGAGAGAGAGAGATGGGTGCTTCGGCAGCACGCCAGGCACGTTGATCATTCTGAGGGTTATAAAAACATTTAATAATATTTATTTTGCCCTTGGAAGGCTGAGGCGGACTAGAGAGGCCGAAGGCCCTTATCCCGAAGGCCTAGCACACCGAATAAAGGAAAAAGCTATAACCAAACACAAAGGAAAATAAATAAAACAACAATAAAGAATACATTTGGAGCAGTTAAGGACACAGATAACTGGTGACTTGTCGAAAAAATCCTCTGATGTCTTCTGGGTTGAAGCTAGACCAAGTGGTGCCAGGAAGCGAGCGCCACAAGTGTATGGTGCGCGATAAGGTGCAGAGCCCGAGCGTTGCAACATGCACATGCACACATACGCCTTGCAAACGCGCGCACCTTAACACGTTCGGGATATTGTGCAAATGGGAGATAAGCTCAAAGGAACTCGAATGTCATGCCAGTATTAAATTAACAAGAGGTTAGCTGCTACTTTGTCAAGCTAAGTGTGAAATGTTGCAGTTATGGAGATGTAGAGCGCCAAAACGCGACAGCTGAAAGACAAGAATAAGCGAAGATAATCAGAGATGAAGTCGCATCACACCTTCCTTTTGTGCAATCACTTAATTTCAAAATGTCCCACTCATCCACTTATACTGAGCTACACAGCAAGGAACTGCCTTCGGGACTGGGAACTGATTTGAGTGTGTAGCTCTGAAAGCACAGGTCAAGGGTTGTGCCCCCGACTTAGAACAGCGTCACAGGTCTGTGACGAAAAATAAATTTTCTCTTTCTCTGTTATATTACAGCGAGGCCTGTTATACGCACGTTCCCTGACGACCAACGCGTGGCTTCGTTCCGCGATCACGCGACTACCGCCTTCAAGTGCCTCGCGCTACTTTCGTCGTCTTCGGGTGGGGCGCGCTCACCCGTGATCACGTGACCACTCCTTGCACACGACCCTAGCCTCGCGCTTCGTGCAACCTTTGTCGTCATCGGGTGTGATGTGCGGTCGTGCACTCTAAACGCGAGTACACCTACATGGGAATGAAGAGGGAGTAAGCTCTCCTCTAGAGCACTCCCTTTCATAAAAAGGAAAAGCGCTATAGGACTACTTACTCCCTTATTACTCCTTCCTCTTTAGAGTGTCGGACGCCTCGAAACGCCTTTCGTACGCTGCACGTAGCTATCGCAATCACGCGGCGGCTTGCACGTATGGTGCACGCGATACAAACTCTGCCCGGGGACACCAGCAAGTCCGTGGCCACACATTTCATAGACAAAAATTGACAGCGTTTGCGCCAAGCTGCGTAGCTCCACGCACGGGCGTCCTCGCTCTGCCAAAGCCACACACTCTAAACACAAATAAGCCGCCGCGGTGGCTGAGTGGTTACGGCGCTCGGCTGCCGGCCCGAAAGACGCGGGTTCGATCCCGGCCGCGGCGGTCGAATTTCAATAGAGGCGAAATTCTAGAGGCCCGTGTAAACACCACGTGGTCGAAATCTCCGGAGCCCTTCACTACGGCGTCTCTCATAGCCTGAGTCGCTTTGGGACGTTGAACTCCCATAAACCAAACCAATCTAAACACAAATACACCTATATGGGAATAAAAAGGGGGCAAACTGCCCTCTAACGGACACTCTTTTATAAAAGGGTGTGCGCTAGAAGACAGTTTTATTTCCTTTTTACTCCTTTTGTTTAGAGTGCAGAAAGTGCGCGTCATCGTAGGAGTTATCAGTAGTTACAGATAAGGAAACCCCTGGTAGCAGCAGTTTTGCATTGTGGACACCTGGAACGTGAACGGTATAAGGAAGGAGTGAAATGGGTGGACATATAAAAAAAATACAGGCGATGTTTACGCTAGCTCTAGCCAAATTCCGTGAGACAAGCGTCGACGTTGTAAATTTTCGTGTAGCCTATTAATTTCGCGGCCTGGCTTCGCACTGTCTGCTCACTGCGCAACTGCTTACCGTGCAATATATCAGTTTTTTTTTTCGGATGAAAATAGAGGCTACGAAAAATCTCGTCTCGCGTTCGCGGAGCAGGAGTTTTGAAAGCCTCGAGTGCATTCGCATTATTTCCTGTTTGCCTAGCAGTGAAGCTTCCGCTGATGTCTAGCGCATGTCCTGCCTTCTTCAACCGTTCCTTCCGATTAATGAAGTCAAGAAGCCTACGGGCAAGCTTCTAACTGAGGAAGACTCGTCCACTAACCTTATACACACACAAGAGGGACCTGGTTAACAGATTCCTGCACACATGAGTGAGCATAGGCTTTGAAAGAAGAAAACAACACCAAATAAGAAAAAAAAAAGTGGTGGCGCTGGCACCGCTATTGCCACGATAGTGTTGCCTCCCATTAGAGAGGCTTTCGCATCATGTTGCTTTCAGTTTTTAGAAAGTATTGCACTAAAAGAATCGGAATGATTGTCAAGCACTGTAAGTTGATGCGTTTATTCTGCCGCGGTGGCTAAGTGGTTGTGCCGCTCGTCTGCTGACCCGAAAGACGCGGGTTCGATCCCGGCCGTGGCGGTCGCATTTCGATGGAGGCGAAATGTTAAATGCCCGTGTACTGTGCAACGTCAGTGCACGTTAAAGAACATCATGTAGTCTAAATTATCCGGTGCTTTATAATACGGCATCCCTAATAGCATCAGTCGCTTTGGGACATTAAACCCTTAAACCAAACCTAAGCAGAAATGATGTGTTTATAGATTTATGTCGGAAGACTGACATATTTCTTTTTGCTTTACTCTGAACGGAAATCAGAGTAGCGATCATTATACATACCGAGGAGATCCCAGGTATAGGCTATTGTAACAAGATTTCAACTCGAGTTTCGCAATTGAAATTGCACACGCAGGTAGGTTCAGTATAGGCGTCCTTCAGAGGAACATTATTTGCGATAGAACTTACGCAAGAGAAACAAACTTTGAGACTAAACACTTGCCTGTAGTGCCCAGCCCCCTACCTAATATTACGGCGCGCGCGCAAAAAAAGCTACCATACTATAATTCCGACTTCATGATGACAGAAACATTTTACAAGTGCAGCATTTACGCTTGGCTAAAATTTATTACAGCCATTTTCCGTCAGGATTATCAGGTACGAACTCTTTGCAAGCATCAGAATCGCATTACGTAGCTTGTGTGGTATGGTACGACATGGCATGGCATGACACGGTACGGTTAGTATAATATGGTATGATATGGGATGGTATGTTATGCTATGGTAGGTATGGCATGCCATGGCATGGTTTGGTAGGGTATGGTATGGAATAGTATGGTATGGTAGTAGTAGACACGGCATGGCATGCCATTAGCATGGTATGTACGGTTGGCATGGCATGGCATGGCATGGTATGGTATGGTATGGTATGGTACGTTGTGGTATGGTATGGTACGGTACGGCATGTTGGGTTTAACGTCCCGAAGCTGCACGTGGACTATGGATGAGACCTTCTGAATGGCCCCAGATTAACTTCACCCACCTGACGTGTTCTTTAAAAATGCGCGGACATCGCACAGCACACGGGCATGTTTGAACTTCGGCTCAGTTAAAAAGCGGCTGCCGCTGTCGGGATATGAGCCCGCCCTCTTGGGCTCAGCAGCCGAACGCCATAGTCACCGGGTCACAGCTGCCGCTACATCCGAAATATGTGGCGCCTCCTTGCGGGCGCTCTCTCACTTGCTCCTGCGGTAGTAGAGGTTGAACGCGAGGAAGGCGATGGCCAGCAGCATGCCGAAGGCGGCCAGCACCGAGACGGAGACGAACACGCTGCGCTGGATGGTGGCCACGCTCAGCTTGACGATGCGCCGCGCCACGGGGGGCTCGCCGTCTGCGAGGCGGAAATTGCGCGCATGCAGTGCTTGTACACATACACTACTGTCAGTGTGCATGAAGTACTGCCTGCCTGTCACCTTTTGAAGCGAAAAGCTTCACAAGGCTCGTCAACACCGGGCTTCGCGTGAGCCACACTACAGATCTGCCACAGCTGCGCATGCGCGAAACCGAGTGACGTGACGCGGAGCGCATGTGGCCGCTGCTGCCGCAGCCGTCGTCTGACCTTTTGCCATTGAAGGAGGAGAAGAAGACCCAGAAGTGGTAGCGTGGGAGCCTTGCATAACGATTGTACAAGCTTTGTATACCTAAGACAACACGTTTTGGAAAAGCTAGAAAGGTATTCCCAAATTGTAACCCTATGTATGAAGCCTTAGGCTAAACCACGAGCATCGCCACGAAGCTTTTCGCTTCGAGATATCCAGGCTTAACACTTTAGATGAGCCTCAGCCTAACTTTTTTTCTTGACCTCTTGAACAGTGCTGGAATCGGAGCACGCAACATTTGAATGAAAGCTTATGATCTTCTCTTCATTAGCAGCACGCCACTTTTTGGCACAGTCTCCACTAGCAGCAATATGGCAACTTCTATTATTGATGCTTCACTCTCTGTGTGCTGTCGGTAGCGCTACAGGGACGTCACGACATGACCAACTTTCCCAGCACCAAATTTCACTGTAGTAGAAGGATCAAGGAGGCTGTCTTGCTTCAGCCACCGGACACGCAGGACCTTGCGCCGTAGTAACTCTGGTGGCTGTTTCCTCCAAATGGAAGAAGACCTGAAGGGCACGAGCTTCGCCTCTGACGATGAGGTCACCAATGCAGTGTCCAGTTGGTGTCGTCAACAGCCGCCTTCATTATTCTGCGACTGCACAGATGCTATAGGGCATCGGTGTCAAAAGCTGGTGGGTACTGTATCGAAAAGTGAGGTGTTCCTGTGAATGAGGACATTTAAGACTTTCATTTTGATTTAACTTGTTTCAATTTCATCGATAACTAAAGAAAATAAGAGCCCAGGAGGCAAAACCTAACGAAAACCAACGGCCGTTGTATAGATAGCAGAGTGGCATGGTTAACGTACACAGGCAAAGAAACAAAGGCGACGCAAAAACGGCAATTAAATAGTGACAACTTTCCCGGTGGCAAAACAAAGCAATAAGACTGTAAAGAATGATCGCTGCCGGGCTTCTTTATTCCCGACTATGAATTTTCGCACGCGAATTAGTCAAGTTAAGCGAGGACGATTCTTTACGTCACGTCTTCTGTGCCACTGAATCGAGGCTTATTTGAAGGCAAAGTCCCGCCCGGGATGTCATCTCCCGTAAATACGCAGCATACAAACTGGAACATATACTGACTCCATAGTGTACGTCCTGGTTGCTGCACCAACGTAGGGTGCTAAGAGTACAAGCACGAGAAAAACAATGGCGTGCAAAGTAGTAAGTATAAACAAGACAAGAAATGAAAGGAACATGATGAGGAGGAGAAAAAAAAAAGACTACCTTTCCAGATGATAGGGCGGCACCTCGGGCAAGAGAAGTCTAGTGTCTTCGAATCTGGTATGTACAGGGCCACCTTGCGGAGAAATCCACCTGCGTGTAAAGCGCCGCAGCCGCACGGTTTTGCTATTTTGCTTGTCTGAATCCACGCTGCGATTCTGTGTCGGCTCCGCAGTGTTATGATTAGAAACATCCAGCGTCATGAACTCTTTGGTCAAATCCTTCTGTGGAATCCTTGGCCGTGGACCCATGGCTTATTGAGACTATAGCGCTCACGGCTAACGAAGAGGAAAAGAAAATTAGCCATTTTTCATCTTCGAAAACTGCTCACCGCATTCTGAAGCACTGTAAGGCAACAAGGACGTAGGACAGCTCGATTTTAAAGAAAAAACGGACGTCGATCATGTGCTGTGAATTGAGCCCTCTCTGCGACGACGACGTGCGATCTCTGCGCGCTGCACATGGTATCTCTTATCGAAACGTGAATCACACCATCTGCTCGAATGTTTCAAAGTAGAAACACGATAGAGTGCGCGATACGGCGAATGATTTATGTAGTATGCTACACTTTTAAATCGATCGCCTTTCATTTCGACTCACTTATGCGCGCATTACATCTAAGTTCGAGGCAAGGTTTGTGTCGAGACGCCAGTGTTCTTCGTATAAATAATTCTTACGTGATCCTCAGTGTTTAACCCTTGCGAAATGCGTCCATTTATCTGCTGCTTACGGCACCTTGCAGCTTGCCCTCGACAGATCAAAGACTACAGAAACACGCAAGAGGTGTCACTGAAAACATACAAGGCAGGTCTGAAAATGTGAAAGCCGTGCAAGGTGACACCACGTATACCCTTTCTAAGGACTGTGTTTCTATAACCGTGGGAAGAGTCCGTGGCATGGGCGATATTTGCGATGTGGGCAGGCACAATGAGGGGTCGCTTAACTTTATGTAATAATATGAATGGTTGTCATGGCGGTCATAGGAGATATTTCAAAGTGGAGCATAAATGAGGAACTTCCGATAGCATCAGTCTCTGGGACTACAGCGCTTAAGCCAATACACAGGCAATTATTTCTTAACCCCTGAAGGTTTAAACTACTGTTTCTCTTGCTGACTTTTCTTTCCAAACACGGGACGGGCGCCCAGAGAAGACGTTGGCGGGCTCTTTGATGCCGATTGCTTAGAGCAAGAGCGGTGGCCCTGTGACCATAATCGCCAATTAGAGCACCCCAGCGTGGAACCAGCACCTCTGCCCGGCGCAGACATCTCACCGGCTTTCAAAGAACACTGAGGACAGATTAATGTTGGCCTGTGTCAATAGACTGCGGCACTTTAACGCCAAAGAGACCGCTTTCAACGCAAATGAGACTTTGTAGGCTAAAAAAAGTCCACAAAACGATATACAGGAAGCGCCATTACCGGCTGATCTCGCAAGTAAACTGCTTGCGTCGATACCGAATTTCGGGATCGAATCCCAGAGGCTATACTACATCGCCATTAACTAAAAAAGCACGGTAACAATGATTCGATGGAGTTTTAGTCAGTGTCCCTTTGAGAGTTGTGGCAGCACTCGCTACACGATCGGTTGCGAGCGTCATCACACAGCCTAATTTTCAATCGCGATAATGTGCGCTAAATAGGGCCACCGCATTGAAAAGGCTCATTTGGCTTTTGCGATCGGCCGATCGCTTCCAGCCGCTGCCGAGAAATTTTAATTTTCAGCGTTTCGGCCAGGTGGCAAAGTGCTACATTGCATCTTGCGCAATGCTCGACAGCACTCAACGACGCCGTTCAAACTACAGCGAAAAGCAATGAGTAGTCAAAAATGTAAATGAGCGTATTAATATAATAAGCAAGGACGAACGATTCGCTGTGCACTACGTGCGGCACTTCATCTTCTGGTTTTGTTACCGGGTGCGCACAGTCTTTTGGTCGTTCATGTTCGGCTGAAGTGGTTGATAAAGCGAATGAGTGCCAATTAGCTGACAGCTTATTACACAATAGTGGTCTTTACAGGCTGCACTCGAGAAGAAGTGGAGACGCTCTGCACGAGGGCCTTGCTAGTTTACGTGTGGAAATCTGAACCTCAGGGCAGCCTTTGAACTTTAACGAAGGACTGGTTTGCTCATACATCTTCATTTTTTTTTTACTTCGCCCCTTAACTAACTCACCCAGGCTTCACCCCTCTAGTCTAAAACAGCTAGCCCCGCAGGTATAGCCGGCTTAATCACTTGAGTTTTCTGTAAGGCCCCCATCTCTTTCTTGACAGAAGAGGGCGCGCCGATTTGCCATGCACACCTTCGCTAACACACGCCTTAACCACCGGCTTTGGCCATACACGAGCTTATGCTATAAACCGTGCTGATACCGTGCTTCGGGAGCAGCGAAGTTGCGTCTTCGCTAAACAGCGAGTGTATCAAAGCCGCTACTTGCGCATGGTCACGTTAGAGTACGCTCGCCCCCTCTCTCGCCGGCGCTTCAAACTGGGAAAAGGAAAAGAAGGGGGGCCGCGTTGAGGGCGGAACAGCTTGGCAGCGTGGCGACAAGGGGGCGCTCGCAGACGGGGCGGAAGGAAGGAAGAAAGGACAGCGGTGCGAGGCTGCCCTTCTTCAGAGCCAAAGCCCATGGCTCAAAGCGCGCGCGCGCGGGGCCAAGCTTTTTTCGAGCGCGCATCGTCGGGTCGAGAGGGCCCTTCGAGTGTCGTGCCGAGGTTCGTTTCACGCCGCTCATTAGCAGCGTATGGCGCTGTCCGGAGCACTGCGATACCGCCGTGACTAATGAAGCGAGCATGGCGTGCTCGCGCCCTTGTTGTTCGCCCGTGCTGTTGAGCGCTGTTCGGCGGACAGTACGTCCCTTCCTTTCTTTTTGTTCTTCCCCAGGGAACGAAAATAAAGCCACGCGAAAGTTAGAAAGTGCAGAGTGCGTCGCGACGGACTATACGGCCCGCGGCTCTTCGCCCCGCCGCGCGCCCATGCGCGTATGTGTGCGTGCACGTTCCCCTTTTGTTCTCACCTGCACCCTGCCTCATCGGGACCGTGCAGTGCAGTGGCAGCTGAAACTGACGTCCGCCAATCGAGGCACAACTATGACGCAGGGAGACGAGCAGCGCTATACGGCGGCATACGCGTCGTCTGTTCTCGAGGATGAAGGTTTGGTGTCGCGTTACAAAGCAGCACACCAAAGTGTTCTGTCAGGCTTAGTGACTAACAAATGCGCTGATCGAACCTCGGCGCTGCTTTTTGTTGCGTGTTAGAGGCCGCATATCGGTGCTGTTTGCGGCTCGCACAGCAATGCACGCATTTAGCGCGAAGGAAGGAGGGTACGGGTGTGTGTTTGTCTGTGAATGAGTGTGTGTGTGCGCTGTTGTCGGCATAGTTCCAGTTATTTATACAAAAAGACCAGGCTGACTTGTGGTAGCTATGCCTGGTTTGTGCGAGGTGCGCTGCTTTGAAACTCGAAAGTTTAAAGTTCCGCTTTCGCTGTTAATTTCGCTTTTGATCGAACGCGTGATGGGTAACTTTTCTTGTCGTGGCGGTCTGACATAATCGCGACATTGCGAGAGAGATGGAGAGACAAACGCAACGTTGCCCCTTGTATTCCCCTTTCCAATCTCAACTTCTTCCGACAGCTCACCTTGATTCTGCTGGAACTCCGTGATGCCGACGCGGTCGCTGCCGGAGAACGAGAGCGGGCCCTGGTGGAGAAGAAAAGAAGGTCGGCATGTGTGCGTCGCCATGCGTCCATGGCTCCTTTCAGTTGTCACCCGATGACGTGGCGCCACTCGCAACTTGCGCATTACACCGCGTCAACTGTAGCAACAAACCTTGCCCACCGGTAAAGAGAGAGAGAGAGAGAGAGAGAGAGAGAGAGAGAGAGAGAGAGAGAGAGAGAGAGAGAGGCCCACCGAGATGCCGTTGAAGCGCAGCCGAGACACGATGCGGTCGAAGTAGTTGGCCATGCGGCGCTCCTGTGGCGGCGGTAGCGGCTCGGTGGTGACGTTCCAACCGTGGCTGCCACCGCCGCCAGTCTCGGGCAGCAGCTTCTCGTAGCGGAAGTCGGACACCGTCAGGTTCACGCCAGCCTGCGACCACACGGGCATAAAAGATGCGTCATCTACTTTTGCGGCACGGCAGGTCCGCACTGTAGCCGCAACGGCCGACGCCAACCGCGCCATGAGGGAAGGGACGAAGGAGGGAGTGAAAGAAAGGGGGAAAGGGGGGAGAGAGGTGCCGTAGTTGGGGGGCTCTGGAATAATTTACACCCGCCGTGGTGGCTCAGTGGTTAGATCGTTCGGCTACTGAGCAAGAGTACCCGGGATCGAACCCTACCGCGGCGAGTCCTGACTGCGGGTCCTAGGAACCCTACCCGTGGCTCCATATCGCGCACTCGCGTTGCACAGCAGACGGGCATGTTTTGCATTTCGTCTGCACTGAAACGCCAACACCGTGGAAGCGATTTCGTAATGCGTTGTTACGGTCACCACGCGAAGACTGCAGAAGGCAGCAAGCAGAATTTCATCCCCCGGCCGCGCGCTCAGCGGCTGAATGCCGCTGCAGACTCTGCCTCTAAGCCAGCGAGCTTGGACTGTACGTGTATAATGATGACACAAAATCAATCACGTACAGTCACTCAGTAATGTGTTAGAAAATTGGAAAATACGTTCGTAGTGTCGAGTGTTAACATCTGGCGACGCTATTCATTGATGGTGGGCCTATTAAGCAGGGCGATAAATTTAGAGCGCTGGAGTATGTGTTCTGACAATTTAATTGTGTGTAACCTGTGTGCAGCTGAGCGTGCAGTGACTCGGCTGTCGTCGTTCTTGCTTTTCAGAATACGGCAAGGGACCAGGAGTCTTTTTTTTTCGCGCCTTTTCGGCATTGACGTTTCTTGCCAATCCGATTTCCGATTCCCGCGTCGCCATTGGAAATGCCGCTAAGTGCTCAACCTGCGGAGACCATCAGTGCGTTGCGCCCATGGAACCAACATCATGCACCATGCAGCTCACTCGCTGGCTGACATTGCGTTCATTACCGAAGCTTTCCTTAATACCGGCCAAGGGGCGAACGCGAGGGTTTTCATTTACGCCGTGTTTTACGCCATTTTTGTGAAACACAATTGAACACGTTATCAAGGAACATAGCTCAACACGATACATTATAACGGAATACTACAACCCACAGAGAATGTAACGAATCGGAGCACTACATAACACAGATAAACGCAACCCGTCAATCTACAACACATCACAACATAACGCAGCCGAGCTCAGCCCAGCGCAGTACAACACGGCGCTATAAAACAAAACACAACAAATTAGGGCGCAACCAAAACATCGCAGCACAACAAAACACGCAGCACAACACAATACGACACAACACGATACGACACGGCACGACACAATACAACACGACACGACACAAGACGACACGACACGACATGGCGCAACACAACACACCCCTCACCCTTCTCCAGAGCAGCTCGGCGGAGCGCAGCGCCAGCGCCGCTGTCCACACGGCGTCGTAGGCCTGCGCCACATGGCCGCTGTAGCCGGCGGCTCCGGGGGCCAGCGGCGGTCCTCGGCGGGACCGCAGTTCGGCCTCCAGCTCGGCGTCCAATTCCCGCCGGAAGGCGTCCATTTGCTGCGCCAGATTAACGACACGCAATTAGCGACGCGCGCACATGCACTGCAATGGATGCCCCCCAGCGGAATAATTCGCTCCCCCTTAATCGCCGTCCCTTTCTTGCTTCCCTCTGCGTTGCTTTGCCCGTGCGTGACCGTCTACCGCCAGCGATTGCCGCGATGGCCTCCCCACAGCTTCCCGCCCCGCCGCCGGCACTTGATGCTCGCGCATTCATGCACACACAGCGAACGACCCACCACAAAACAAGGCCAATGCTATACGTGGCTGGCCCGGAAGCATTGACCGCCGCCACCAGGATCGATGGACGATGCCTGCCCCCTTGTTCCGCAGCCGACGCGTAAATTGGCTGTAACTGCTCGCAGCGAGCGTATATCGGCGGGCTTACGGACGTTTGCGTGCGGTGGCCGGCTTGGCTCTCCCAGAAGCAGTCGTCGTATAACAGCCAGAAGTGCTCGTTAGGGCTTTTAGAACGAAGATATTTTCCCCGACTTCCGCTGCGTCTCCGCATCCTTTGGGCGCAGATTCGTACTGAAGACCGCACACGAAACGACTGTTTATGCAGTGCGGCGAGATCGCCTAACGCTTTAATCGGGATGATTTCAAAGCTTGTGGGATCTCCCCTGCGTGTGTGAATCCTCCGATTGTGGAAATCCATCTCCGCAGGCGCTCAAAACGTCCTAAACTTAGTTCTCCGTAAGATAGCGTTAGTTTTTATTTATTTTTTTTTGCTAGTATTTGCCATATTGAATTGATCTGAACACGAAAAGAGAGCTATAAAACTGAAAAAAAAAGATTTTGAAGATGCTTTCACTGTTCAACACTGCCTTTCGCTTCGGCACCGATGATGCAAATGAAAGTTTTTGTGCCAGAACGCCGTACAGTTATCACCTGCCAGTTGAGAGCAGTCCTCTGTGACCATACTATGGCTGTGAAACTCTCCGTAGACCCATGCATCGAGATCAAGCACACTCATTTGTCAAACAATGAGGGGTTAGTTGACTGTCACGCCTCCTGCGGCACTTAGACGAACTGCTGACTGCTCCTCAGAATAAGATTTGTGGGGAAATAAATGTTGAATGGCGGTGCCCGTAACTTACTCTCCGACTAATTGATGGCGTCTGCTCCTGCTAACTGTCACTCCGTCTGCCTTTTCTTTTGTACTGCGTAAGCACTACGAGTTTCATTAAGCGAAAATGCCGGCGTGCATGGCTGACTAGTGAAGCCTGCGACGCCTGCAGAACCTCCCCGCCCTGACGAGAGATGAGAGGGAAATTCCGCATCGGCGCAGAGGCTGGCGCAGCGACGACCCCAGGCGAGCAGAGAGTGCCGAGACGGGGGAAAGTGACGCCGGAAGCCAGCGCGTGTCACCCACTGATCCAATACGGCCCGTCAAGGCAAAAATTTGTACAATTCAACAAATATAAAAGCATAATAAAAATGTCGGCGTGCGTTAAAAGCCAGCAAAAGTAAAGCGAAATTAACTGGCCCTACTTTCAGGGATTGGGATGCAGGAAAAGGGAATGGCATCAAATCGAAAACCATCCAACAGGAAAACATCAAATGGAAAAGCATCATCCTTTAGCCATTGTGCTTACGCAGTTCATCATATCAGGCACCATCCTAGCAAGCCATCCGCTGCCAACGGTATAGCCGCTACGCCATCGCTGTCGTCGTCAGAAACTCGCCGCAGGCCGTGCTCGGACTTCGATTCGCGGTTTTGTAACTGTTTGGATTACACAGTTCTATGCGAGATTGAAGTGAATGAACTTTTGAGCTCTCATTTGTTCCTTCATCCCAATTATCACGCGGGTGCATTGCTCTCATCCTCGCCTTTCATCCGCGTTCATCTCTCTATGCGCCCCGGCGGAGCCCAAAGAAAGCGCTCCGCCTGCAGCTCTTATCGCCAGCAGTGTTCTTAGGATAATTGGGCCAGGCGGCCCGTCGAGCCGTTCGCGTCAGCGTCGTTCCCCGTAACGGCAGAGGGCGCGCATAATCACGTTAATCCCAAAGCATTCATCACGCGAAGTCGCCCGAGATATGGTTTATCGGGCGGCGTAGTACCATGCCGGACACACTGGTGCGGTTCGCCAGGCGGCCCGTGTACGCGGCCACCGTGATGATGTTGTCGGCGGCGGTGCGTAGCTGGGAGGCGGAGCAGTTGGTGCCCGACGGGTCGAGCCACCACTCGCCCAGCCCTCCTTGTACGATCCACTGGAAGTCGGTGCCATACATGCCCAGCTTGTACACCTGCCACCGGCAACAAAGAAAAGCAGGGCGCAGGGCATTGTTTGCTTGATCGACCATTTGACTGCACTGTCGACAGATTGATTGAGTGCTTTGTTTGATTGATTGATTGACTGACTGACTAACTGATTGATTGATTGACTGACCAATCGATCGACTAATTGTTTATTTGAAAACAAAATAGGTTACTATGAAGAACTAGAGTTTCAAAGAAAAAGAAAAAAGTTTCAGGAAAGCAAATTTTCTCTTGCGAAATCGAAAAGGTAGCTTGAAAACCGCGTTATGTTAAAGTGACAGTGCGCGAGCTAGTATGAGTTTATTTATTTATTTATTTCAGAATACTGCAGGCCAGTGCTTGACCCAAGCAGGAATGAATTTACATTGTTACATAGCCAAAAGAATAAAATTATACAATATTAGCAGCACACGGATACAAAACATACATATAAACAATATTAGCAGGTAAGTAGGCGATGTAACGCATGAGAAAATTTTGTGAGGAAAAAAGAGATGCCGGTAACAAATCTTAATAAATAAAATAAAAGAAAGGTAGCATAATAAAATAAAGGTAGTAACTGTATGAGCGCCTTGTGTCTTCTGAACCGACAAGGAGTCAACGTACTACGTGGAAATATTTTAATCTGGAAAGAGAGACTTCGGGCCAGTTCGAGCAAGCACGATTCAGAAAACTCGTTTTGACGAAATCTGTTGCCAGATTCAGAGGCTTGGGCGCACGATACAACAAAATATTTAGGCTTCGTGCGCCTGCTTACGCGCAGACGTCGAGCACCACCGCATCAAGCAGACCGAGTACTGTCTCCAACTAGGTTATGCTGACAGTTCTTGTATATTATCCCCAGTAATAAGCCACCCCACCTATATTAAATATACCGACTTTTTCCTCTACCGCTTTTTCAGCGGCTCTCATTTCTGCTTATCCTTCCCTCTAGCCAAGCCTTTATTCTTTTAGCCTTGTCCTGTCGGAGGGAGCTGGCTTCCAGGCCCTCCAAAGGGATGGAGTGGCCTGAGATGGTGGTGCTAAGAAAGCTAAGACTGTTCTACTTTTAATCATCATCGCGTCGCACAGTAAACGCTGACTGATTTATTCCACGTCTAGTTTATTTATTAGATGACCCCTCTGTTAACCGCTGTCTGCGGCGAAAGCTTACCTCGCAGAATATCTTGCGCGCCATGTGTCTGGAGAAGCTTCCGATGATGATCCGACTGTCCCGGTTCTGAAACGACACCAATGTTCGTGTGTCACGTGTGTATAGCTCCGCCATTGACTTTTTCTTTGAGAATTGTAGTACAACAAATGGATGTTGTAATAGATAGGCGGAGCTTGCAAGTTTGTTTTTTGTTAAGGCTTTAGCAAGTGGGAAAGATGCATATAATCGGCGTTAAAATCAGATGACAATGATTACAAATAAAGGCATTATAATCGAAAACAAAAACAGTAAATAGAAACGAACTGTGTGTAAGTGTTAGTGTTTCGCTATTTTAGAATTTCAGGCCCATGATACTTTGCGCCTGTTCCGCACCGCATTAAAAGGAGGACTTTCCTTCAATCCTTTAAACATATACAATCAATGGCTTCCGTCATCGCTTTCGCCGACGATTGCTAACAACTGGCCCAGCTTAAGCCTTTATTGCTAAGAAAGTGGAATTCGTTGATTACATTCCAAAATTAGGGATAGAAAGAGGGCTGTAGAGGTGAAAGAGAGAACAAAGGCCATACAACCAGAAAAGGGTCAAATGGCGACGCCCGAAGACAGTTACTTAGAACGAATGAAGCACTTTCAAGGTGACGAGGTATAGGAAGGACAAGGATGCACTGAATTCAGGAAGGAGTGCATGAGGGAAAGCCGACCACAACGTGCGGGAGTTGACGCGCGAAAGGAACAGGCGGAATGTGAAGTCGAAGAGGATTGCTGCCATGAGAGGCTGTTTTAGGGAACGGTTGTAATTAACACCCACCCGAGAGGAGTCTGGACGACTGCAGGCCAAAGCTACACAGCTTTTCAGCGAAGCCTTCGCACAGAGAATTTCGTGCTTGTGCCGGGATGGAACCAGGACTGTGGCCAGGCTAAAGCTGTTACTCTAAAAGAATGTTGAAAGTGCGGCGGCGAACTGACGAACTCGAAGCAGACGATGTGTTAGTACAGTGCTGTTAACGGTATCCTCTAAAGTGGTAACAGTAGCTTGGTTTGGGCTAGTTGGTAACAGTTCTTAGAAAACATAGCGCAAAAAGAACACGGACGACACAGAAGTGGACAGGACAGGCGCTATCCTGCGCCTGTCCTGTCCACTTCTGTGTCGTCCGTGTCCTTTTTGCGCTATGTTTTCTAAGAATTCTAAAGTGGGACGCGTTTGTAGGGCGCAATAACTGCACATAGTGGTCGTGGTCCCGGGATTTATCCCCCATCCCTCTCATGAACAAAAGAAACACACACACACACACACACACACACACACACACACACACACACACACACACACACACACACACACACACACACACACACACACACACACACACACACACACACACACACACACACACACACACACACACACACACACACACACACACACACACACACACACACACACACACACACACACACACACACACACACACACACACACACACACACACACACACACACACACACACACACACACACACACACACACACACACACACACACACACACACACACACACACACACACACACACACACACACACACACACACAGCGCGCCGGCGGTGTGTGTGGGTTAGTGTGTGCACTCGCAGATGGTGCAGAAAATTTCAGCGATGGCAAGAAATATAGGGTGCCGTCATCAGGCAGCCGTGCGACGCACACAGCAAGCCAAGCGCCACCACTTCAGACTATAATGTACACGTCGTTCTTCTATAATATACTCCCCACTAGCCGACCTCAATGTGGCGCCAGTTTTCCAGACAACATTCGTACAGAAATTGTGACGCAACCGTTTGTCGCACAGCTTTCCGCGTGTTGTCATATGCTCGCGAGTGTGTGTGGGTGGTGCCCTACTTCGAAAAGAAAAAAAAAGGGACTCACCGCCTGACATAAACTCGTTTTGCAAACCACAACCAAACGTCTACGTTATGCCTCCATCAAATGTTTTCGCATTCACACACGTTAGCAGTCTTAAGTGCATCTGCTGAATTTTTTTAATTCAACGTGTTCCCTATGCCGCGCCCATTGACCATCGTTAGCCAGCTAATGAAGGATGCGAACTCCGATTTCAAACGCTTCCGCGCCTTACTTGAACATGCTGCGCCATGCGCCCTGAAGCTAGAAAACTAAGTTTAATTTTTTTGGTTTTGTATTTTTAACCCGTGGCAGTGATTTTTTAAACGCTTATACAAACAGCGGAGCATACAATTTGCGGATGACCGCCTTCGCCAGCGCAGCACGCTCTCTGAAACGCAGGAAATATCGTGGTTCAGCTGCGTCTGTGGTTGATTTTGTCGATTATCGAGGTAGCAGTGACGCTGAGCATGCTGTCTGATCACATGACTTTAGTTCAGAGGGTGAAGAACTGAGGAGCCTGTCCACAGCACCGGTGGTAGCGCCTTGGTTAGTTTCTTCTTTGGTCCAGTTTTGAGTGACTCAGAGGCCGTTTTGGAAAGAATATTGGCGTTAAAGATGTTGTTTGTCTCAACTGCAGGGATTCCACATCATTTTGGCGCGATTTGATGCCGCCTGCGCTGCGAAGGGCTCGCCCCACTGTGGAGTGGCAAACTTTAGGGCCTAAAGTTAGTGTTTTCTAGCCGAGAAGCTGTACGAGCTAAAACTCAGACTTATTCAGGAGTACTTAATATTGAATGGGCAGGCGTTTTGTACATTCCAAAGTTTCTTAATTTTTTTTGGATACAAGCATTTGCAAGTACCGTTGAAAGTCTACCCAGAAACCTTGATTTCGCAAATAAATTTTTGTAATAAGACATGAAATACGCTACTGAAAGTAATATTACTAAGAAGCGTGTTTACTACGCTTAATTTTTATGTACTGAAATATATTTTAAATTTTATTGTTCTGAGATCAAAAGTGTACCGAAAAGTCACAAAATACGGCCATTTTTTTCCATGGTAGATAATTAGAAGGATTGTCCAGCATCACACTGAAGACTATCCCGTACTTATTTATGGTGTAGTCTCTGTGGGAATGCATATGTTGCGAATCGCAGGCACGAACGACAGAACAGAAGCTATACCATCTTCACTTCTTTCACCGAACTGGACTCGGCCGGAAAATCCAATATGAAGCGCTAGTAGTTCCTGCACGCCGAGCAATAAGACGAGGAATGACAATGGCGCAAGAAAACTCGCAAACACCGGCAGAGTAGCGGGGCAGGGAGCGCAAAATCTGTGGTGGCTAGCGCAGCCGTCAGGGCTTCTTAAGTAAGGTACACAGAGCAAGTGCTCTGGGCAAACAGCCCGACTAACTTCGCTCGCCAAATGCGCCTACAGTCTGTAGATGCGAGAAGCTAAAAACTAAATACGATGCCCACGGGCTACAAAAGTCAACTGCTCAGCTGCTGAGAGGCACAGCGCCAAACGTCCAGTGAAGAAAGAAAACTCAGAGACGCAAAGAAAAGCTAAAGAAGAATTGGAAAAAATGAACAAAATGCGGCGGCGCGACAAACTAAAGGCGGCTGACAGGGCCCTGCAAACAATGCTGCCTGTTCATTAATTGCCACGTTTCGATGGACGAAATGTCGAAAAGGCGGGGGAAGCAAAAAAGAAAAAGTTAAGGAAAACAAGCACGTTGTGTTTGAAAGCATTATACAAATAGGCTTGCCGCTCGGCAAAACTTAAGCAGGAGGAGAGTATACTGAAGGCAGATGTGCACGACGTTCGGTTGTACAGAGTTCGATTTATCAGTGTTTGCGCGTTTAATTTGTTTTTTTACGCTTTATTTTGCCTCGTAGTGTCCCCTACAACGCTCTGCCTGGTCGAGCATCGCATACGCTTAGGACTAACTAAAACAAAGCTCGCCGTGATTTAACTTGCATGGGTCGAATGCGCGCTTCTTTGCACCTCCGTGCTTTTTCCTCCGACAGCCGGATCCTGTAGCTGAAACAACGGCCGCCCTGATGACGCCCGAAATAACGAATGTACAGAAATAACGAAAAATGTCGGAACGATTCAGTCGTTTTTGTTGTTTGTTTTGTGCAAATTTGGACGCGTCCGTTTATGTGGAACTTTTTGGGAATCGTCCATGGAAAGCGTTTTTGAAGCGGCGGTTTTAAGAACGAACTAGATTGCGGAATGAGACGACATGCAAAAGAAAAAAAAAAGAAAAAGGAAACGATTGTTTTTTCATAATTTCTTTATATTAATGGTTGTACTGAAGAAAATAAGAAACAGGGAATGACGAAGTCGATCAAGCAAATGACACGGACTTGTTATTTAGCACTACGTTATAGGGCAAAAGCTTCATCCACTTAACGACCACGAATAAGAAAAAAAAAACAACGGTATTAAGAGGCGCGGGGACTGGAATGTCACAATTAAGGTATTCTCATTTGGATGGGAGTGTAAGAGACAGGAGTTCGGAAGGAAAATAAGAAGAGAAAAAACAACACGCATTAATGCAAGCTTCTGTAAAGTTGAGCGTACTTTAAGTGACGAAAACAACAACAGCAAACAACAGAAAAGCCGACAGTTGTTACACGCAATTATGGCGAAAACATTCATATTGTGCAATAGATTAATGCGGTGAGGAAGCTGCGAAAGGCGTAATACGTTAAAAACTGCCACGACATGCGAAGGCCTCGTGTTCAGTTCTAACCAGAAGCCATCTTCTTGTTTCCTCACTTGGCTTTTTTTTTCCACTGTATTCTAAATCGCAAAACTCTAGTTGCATCAATTTTTCTCATCACGTACTAAATAAACAGAACTTTCGGCGCTGACAACGCCTGATTTAACTAGATAATAAAGTTTGACTGGTTGCGTATGGCAATTATTGCTCTCTTGTGCTGCGTCTCGCAAAATCTTATTTTTTTTTCGTTCGGCATATTTTTCGTGTGCTAGTTACTTTGTCTAATGCTCGATTTCTTCGGCTAAGGAAAGAACTCGATGTTGATGTTCATTACGATAGTGCCGCGACCGCACATGTAGGCTAATAGGCGTCGTTAAGCATAAGCTGCTGTGCAATGCGACAGCGCTGGCCGGGACTTAGGCCGCAACGTATAATTCTCTTATATTCTTAAGGGCCCATAAGTCGCACCGAAGCCGTGAGCAGCCGCTTGGCTTATGATGGTGCTTAGTTTTGTCTGGAAAGCATATGAGCACAGAACTCTCAACATATTGCAGTAACGTGATTGACACGCTTTTATGAGAGAATTGCGCAGCTGGATACGCGTGACGATGGAGACAAGAAACAGACATTATACAAAGGACGGGTGATCTCTGTATATATTTGCGTAGTGCGCATGTAACACTCACATTGCCAAGAGTGCAGTTAATCACGTAGCCGACCGTGTACAACCGTGTACAGTCACCGTCGCAGTTAATTCGGACATGTACGGCGCGCAATACGGCTGATTGACACAGCACGCGGAAGATTTACAGAATGCACTTGATAGCTTTGGAAAAGAGGTAATCCTTCTAGCACGCGGATGGCACTGGCCACGGAAACTAAAGAATGCATTTTCACATTATTTAGTTTCCAAAAAACAAAAAAAAAACGCAAATACGAACTCGACACATGGAACGACGGCTCATATCTATGCGTGCGTTTTGTTATTCTATGTTTCTAGCCTCGATTCGCTCCCATCTCCTCCGATTCTGTCTCATTTATCTTTGTTGTTAGGGTTGTCGTTAGTGGCTATTTATTGATAAAATAACAATGGAAGGAAAACACATTGCTAGCCGCGGCATCTGCCATCGAAACCTGAAGCACCTGAGCTGCGACCAGCGGGAATAAAAGGACAGGGAGAGGGAAAGAAAGGGGCGAGCGATAGTAAGAAAGGATAGGGGTAGGGGCTAATATACATCGTGTACAAATACAGAATATGGAAATAAATGTGGGATCCCGCGCCGCGCATGACAGAGTACTTGTTTCTCTTTCGCCATTGTGCTGTCAGCCAGAGGCATGCGCTTCCACAGGTGACCTCTAAACTAAACCTCAACCACCAGGGCTTTCTTCTATACCTCTCACTCTGTTACCGTCCGGGAGGGAAGGACGCCTTCAATTTTAATCCGCACTCCAGATCGAACCACCTTCATTGCCTGGAGAAGGAGCGCCAGCAGAATGGGTGATCTCGCATCGCTGCTCCAGACACCAGAGAACAGTGGAAAATTAGAGAGTAAAAAAAAAAGGCGCAGTTGGAACTCCGCGTGGAGCTTCGTGGCATCGTGGCATGTATCGAGCGGCAGACGTGACCTTTGCCCGTTCGGAACTGGGGAGATACAACAGGATTCACTGACGTGACCCCCCCACCCCATCTTGCCCCTTTCCCGCCAAGAGATTTGAGAAGGCACACAACAGGATTCATTTTATCCCCAACTCTTATCCGCAACAATCCAGTCGTGTCGTACTTGGCGATGCTCTATCTAGCCCTCGCTTCGTGGTCGGCGTGTGCTTGCCATCGCGAATGGACCTGAGCGCTGGCAGCAGCTGCACTGGTCCTGCATAATGTTTCGTCAACCGCGTGGCCTGGCCGTTGAGGCGCCTTATTCTCCTCTCAACGCACGCATGTGCAGGGCCTGTGCATTTAAACTACCCCCAGGTGATCTAGAGGAAGAGAGGAAGATGGCTTTGAAAAGAAGAAAAAACGGCCATGATTTAACAATCACGAAGTCCCTGACAAGAAGGAATGCTCGAACAAGCCAAATCGGCTCGTTCCGATTTCAGCGAAATGTGTAATCGGAGTGCACGCCGAAGCGGTGAGATGGAAGTTTATGAGGGGGCGACATCAGTACACCTGGTAACGTAACGGGCAGCGTACGATTTGCATACTGGTGTCAACGTGCAGTGCTTTTGAAAAAAATTCACGCAGCGTGTGGCCCCAGCAGTCTCAAAGCCTTGCGGTGGAGTTTATCCTGCTTTTTCCTCCGTCGTTGCTCAATGAAGACTTAGGTACGTCTTCGAAACTACCAAGGAATCCAGGAGCATAGCTTTATTCTTGGTGCGAGGCTCGGCAACTGCTCGGAGCACTGCTTACACAAGATCTTGTCGCCTCTAGGAATGGTTGGAAGTTAGTTGGAAAAATGCCCGACTGTGAATCGTTGCTTTCTGTGCGGAAATGATTTAGCGCGCAAATGTCTGTACTAAGAAAAAATGTTACACCATTACGCGTACTGCTGCTATATCGCCGGTCGAAACAGCAACCTAGGGCGACCTGTGGCGCAGGGAAACGAAACACGTTCTGCGGCAAAGCCCATTTTGAACCCTCCCTAGAAACGATCGCAGCTCGGGTGGGTGACAGTGGACATAAACTCTGGCATCATCTCCTCCTTTCTTCTTACACCTACCCTATTTCTTTCTCTACCTTTTTTATGGTTTCCTCCTTTCATTAAAATGGCCGGACTGATAGAGGGTTGCACTCCGGATTGTTAACATTCACAGGAACTAACCCAGAGAAGGATATTTCGAAATAAATGCGACCAACATCTACATCGGCACGAACCGAGATGAAAGCAACGCCAAAGAAGTTCCGAAAACGCTATCGCGAAGGGAAACGAGATTAAGCTCTGTGGAGAAGAAGGGTAGCGGGGTGACGTCATTTGATTCCACAAAAATCTGTTAATGCCATTGAATGACGACGTTGGCGGTTGTGTGGCAATGCGCACGACAGCGATAACATAATCTGAGCTTTTCAAATTTGAAGTGGCGTTGACATTAAATAACCCATAAATGATTAATCGCTTTCCAAGTGCCTTTACTTTTCAGTGTTCCATCAGGTGCGCTCACAAAACGTGACCACACTCCGAAAAACAGAGCGGCCTGTTATCTCCGTTTCGTAAGGAAAAGGTGATAAATATGTAAAGAAAAAAAAAGACCTACACACTTAAAGCTCGATGAGAGCCGTGGTGCATGTATTAGCCTCCTGCCCCACTGTGTTTTCCTTCCATGCCGCAAAAGAATGCCGAGCACGGTGTTTGAAAAATCCTCGAACGCGCTTGTTGCGGTGGGAACGAAAAGAAAACATCGCAACGGGCATGCTGCGTGCACATCCGGCGCACGGAGCAACCACGCCGGCGCGTCACCGCCGTCCGCGGATATTCATTTCCTGGGGCGCCTTCGAAAGACGTCTCCGTCAAAGCATTCGCGCTCTTATCACGCTTGTTTTCCTATATACACTTCTTTTTCCTCTTCATTCTTTTCTTCTCTCCCTCTTCCTTCGCGCTCGCACTGCGGAAGTCAGCGCTTCCTCTTCGTCAATAGCGCACGGAGGGACGCAGTCGCTCCCTGTACAGTTCACGGCGACCACACAAGTGCAAAAGTGGCGCGAAAACGTCCTCGGGCTACCTCACTTCCACATTCACATCCAAAACCTCTCCACATTCACACTACATCCACATTCACATCATCATTCACATCCAGACGCTCAATGAAAAAAAAAAACATAACGGGATAGAGTGCGCGCCATTCTTACTGCTGTCTACACACCTCGAACTGAGTTCTCAAGATGCAGTGCCATATAGACGAACACTGTAGTCGCCACAGTGCTTGTCCAGCAGCGCAAGAAACGCAGCGTCCGCGAAAAGCGCGTTAAATCATTTCTTTATTTCTTCTTTAATCCGCCTAAGTCAAGAGCCACTCCCTGCCTGCCTGCGGGGATGTTAAGCTTTCAATCTCTTTCTTTCTTGCCATCGCAAACGCAGTACGCGTCGCCGTATTCGCACAGCAGCTGAAGATTCATTCAAAGGCGTGGGCGGGTCTATATATGTTCGGGCCGAGTTGTACGACGGGGGAGCGTGACAGGATTTGCTTTCAAGCCTCCATTTCTGTGGAGTAAAGCCTGGTTTAGTTGTAGCGCTGAGCGAAAAAAAGGGCCGAATAAACGTTTTTCTTTCTTATCTGCCTCGATCTTTTCTCCGCCGAATATAAAATGAAGCAACGCGAACGATTTCAGTGTATAACTTCGACTCACGGATTTGGCGTGGCCCAAAATAATTTTTAAGCAGCTCACGGCAACGGTGCGCACCGTGCAGCACAAAGCTGACGCAGCGTACATATGCCGGCTGCATCGAGTTGATTTTCTGAAAGCAGTTGCTCTGCAAAGTACGACCATAACGGTTAAGACTGTTTGTTGAGAGATAGTACGAAGACGTGACTGTGTGGGTAGACGAAGAAAGGTACGTAGACGCACACTGTCGGGCGCTTCCCCATAGGAAAAACAAAGCAAAAAACTACCGAATCGTGCCAGAAATGCGACAGAATGTTTTGTTGGTTTGTCGTAACGACAGATTTGCGTTGTTTTGTAATATTTGCTTTAGTAGGCTATTTTTCCGGTAGTACTTTCTGTATCTGTAGTTCTGCAGTATTTTTCTGTAGTCACTACACAAAATTTTGTTGTTACTGCAAAAATTTATGTTACTACAAGTTCACAACAAGTTCAAAACTAGCCACCCTGTATACGCAATGCCTTATGACCTCGACTGGGCCAGAAGCTTGGAAGAATGCAAACATTATCTTAATTCATAAGAAGGGAGACGCCAAAGACTTGAAAAATTACAGGCCGATCAGCTTACTATCCGTTGCCTACAAAGTATTTACTAAGGTAATCGCTAATAGAGTCAGGGCAACGTTAGACTTTAATCAACCAAATGATCAGGCAGGCTTTCGTAAAAAATATTCCACAATATATCATATTCACACTATCAATCAGGTGATAGAGAAATGGGCAGAATATAACCAACCTCTATATATAGCTTTCATTGATTACGAGAAAGCATTCGACTCAGTGGAAACCTCAGCAGTCATACAGGCATTGCGTAATCAGGGGGTAGAAGAGCCTTATGTCAAAATACTGGAAGATATATATAGCAACTGCACAGCTACTATAGTCCTCCATAAAGTCAACAATAAAATTCCAATAAGGAAGGGCGTCATGCAAGGAGACACGATCTCGCCAATGCTGTTCACCGCATGTTTACAGGAGGTATTTCGAGGTCTGAATTGGGAACAGTTGGGAATAGGAATAAATGGAGAATACTTAAATAATCTGTGATTTGCTGATGACATTGCCTTGCTGAGACACTCAGGAGGTGAACTGCAAATCATGATCAATGAGTTAGACAGGCAGAGCAGATCGATGGGTCTAAAAATTAACATGCAGAAAACCAAGGTAATGTTCAACAGCCTAGCAAGGGAACAACAGTTCACAATTGGCAGCGAGAGCATAGAAATTGTGACGGAATACGTCTACTTAGGGCAGGTAGTGACAGCTGATCCGGATCATGAGAGGGAGATAACTAGAAGGATAAGAATGGGGTGGAGCGCATATGGCAAATTCTCGCAGATCATGAGTGGCAGTTTATCAATTTCCCTCAAGAGGAAAGTGTACAACAGCATAATCTTACCGGTACTCACCTACGGGGCAGAAACGTGGAGGCTAACGAAAAGAGTTCAGCTTAAGTTAAGGACAACGCAGCGAGCCATGGAAATAAAAATGATAGGTGTAACGTTAAGAGATCGGAAGCGGGCTGAGTGGGTGAGGGAACAAACGCGAGTAAACGACATCCTAGTCGAAATCAAGAGAAAGAAATGGGCTTGGGCAGGGCATGTAATGCGAAGGCAAGATAACCGCTGGCCGTTAAGGGTAACGGAGTGGATTTCAAGAGAAAGTAAGCGGAGCAGGGGGCGGCAGAAGGTTAGGTGGGCGGATGAGATTAAGAAGTTTGCAGGCAAAGGGTGGATGCAGCTGGCAAAGGATAGGGTTAATTGGAGAGACATGGGAGAGGCATTTGCCCTGCAGTGGGTGTAGTAAGGCTGATGATGATGAAGTTCACAGGCAAAAACTTTACAGAAAAGTTGTTGGGGCGACAGAAAATTTCATGTACAACATGAACTGGTGGGCGAGTTGGTCTTTTTCAGCGCTGTGTTTGTCCCTTTCTGTTTGGCTTCGAGCCGTTGTGCTGGTTTACAAGAAAATTTCATGTGTTCTTCGACCGGGCGTGATTGCGATTTCTCTCTTGCCCACCGTCGTCTTGTCGTGTGACCTTTTTTTTCTTTGTGGCTCTCATATTTACTGTCATGTTCTATCTGGCGCTCTTATTTGCCCTCGCGAGGCAGTTATGGTTCTTAAAAATCGGCCGTTATGGCCAGAGCTACCATGGCATCATGTCCTGGAAACATGACCGAGCGACAGAGCAGCAACTTTTCGTCGTCACCATTATGTCGCTACCTTCATAGAAATTTCTGAGAATCGACGTCATCATTGGCGAATGCCATCGATTGGATTTCGCTCCATTTTGTTTGGTTGTCCCCACAGCAGGCTGGAGCCATAAAAGGCCCTAGCAAGCTGTCGTCACAAGGAAGATGCAGTTTATTGCGTTATGTTAATATGCCTCCGGTAACAACCAAGCCTCTAAATCTCTAGTAACTTAGTAACAGTAACATCAGGCGTCTCTCAAGAGTCATTGCTTGGTCCCCTTTTGTTTTTGATATGTATCAACGACTTACCGACACATGTTACGTCTCAAATCTGTTACGTTCGTCGATGGCTGCGTTGTCTACCGCGCAGTTACTAATACTTCCGATCAGTTAGATCTAGAGGACGACCTTCTAAATTGTCTTCAAGACTGCTGTAGCCAACGCTCATTACACCCAATAATTGTAAACTAGTTAATTTCACCGTATATGTAGTCCCTTTTATTCCTGTACGTAACCTCTGGCGTCCCGATAGGGTCAACAATTTTTTTATAAATACCTCGGAACAGCCTTCTGCAGTGACCTAACCTAAAACGCACATAACACTAACATCATATCATCAGAAAACGAAATCCCAGGTTGTTTGATACGTAATTTGCGCCATGTCTTGAAAAATGCAAAGCTTCTTACATAGAAGCCCATTGTTCGAACAAAACTGGAGTGCACAATACCCACCCCCCATCTGGAGCCCTAATAAAATCTATCGGAGCCCTAATAAAATCTATCTGATGAAGTCACTAGAATCATTACAGGACCGAACCACTAGATTCATTCATTCATGTTCATACAATGTCAGCATTTGATCTGCCTGACAAACCTTAATTGCCTGCCGTCGCCGAATCGCCAGTATGCGCTTTTTAATGTTTTCTTACGGCTCACTTCGTCATCCACCCATACATCAGCCCTCCGTCACGCATTTCAATTCGCGATGGCCATCCCCTTCAAGTTGCCCGTTCATGTGCTCATGCTACAAAGTCTGCTCCATCATTCCTTCCCTCGCTAAAGAGCACGCGGAAGTAGCCTTCCACACGGTCCACATTTTCGAATTGTATAACATTCATATTTAACCGATAATATTTTTGAACATAAGTTTAAGTTTATCTCTGTATCCTGTCCTTATATAATGCCCCCAAAACGGGGGTCTTCAAGGTAATAGAGTGATGTGAGGTGAAAATGTTTACCATAAACTGAGAAGCTACATAAATGTGAAAAACTTTCATGACATTACGGAAAGTATGATAAGAATATCATTATGTATTCATGAAAAGGTCGATTTTCAAGGAACAAAAAACGAGTACAAACTGCTTCGTAGTATTCTATACCACAGCTCGCTCGTCTGGCGTTTTCCCCGTTCTCATTCTGCCGCTCTGATTTTTCTTTTCTGTGCCATACTGCGCATGCGCTGACGAAACGCTACAAGCGTAGTGCCTGTGCCTCATATATAAATTTGTCGAAGATAGCTGTACGTCCGTCTGGTCTCACGACTGTCGCAGACGCGCTTTGCGCTAGTTCCAAAGCATCGTGATCCAACTAGCCCAGCAACACGTCTTGCTACACAGAATTTCTGCAGCGGAAAATCATCGCAGTACACGCTATACAGATGGAGCTTAGGAACAGAGCGGAGTAGACCTGCTAGCACTCTCTCGGCCGGTGGTTCCCGGGAGTAGCGGGTGGAGAGAAGGGGAAGGGTGGAGGGGGGTGGGGAGAGAAAGCAGTCGCCAGCGGCAAAGCTTTGTAAACGAAGGAAGTGTCGCCGGGTTGGGACCGTAGGTTCGCGCCTGATGAGAGAGGTGGTCGGCGAGGAACTAAGATAGAGGGAAGGGGGAAAAAGTGGGGAAGAAGGAAACGGGGGCCAACGCTGGGAGCTCAAGGAGCCCGGAGACGGAGGTAGGCCACGTTTACCTTCAGCTCCTGTATTTGCTCGAGGAAATCGTTGCGTGTGACGCTCTCCGAGGTCGCCACGGCGATGTTGGCGCCCTCCAGCTGAGTCAGCAGCTCGTTGATGGCCTGCGAACCAGCGAAGGCTTGGGTGAAGAGGAGGGGGGGGGGGGTGGCAGGCGAAGAAGGACCACGGCAAGAGGGTCTTGGAGCACCGAAAACAGATGTGTATCGGCGTGCTTTTTTTTTTTTTGCGTGCACGCCACACTCACACACAAGTGTTGAGTGAAGCATGGGCATCTCTGCCGACTCGCCTGATCCTCATAAACACGTCGGCCCTTGGTTTCGCCCTGCCTTTAGTGCGAGATGAAGACCTCGCAAACGCACTATCGAGAAACGCGCAGCACAGGCTGTTATCGCCGCAAAAATAAAAAGCAACAAGAACGAACTGATCCTCAGAGATGCAATGCACCAAATTGGCACGCTGATAGACATTGAATCAACGTGAGACATACAAATTGTTCAGTAAACACTGCCAATGACACAAAGAACGTAGGCTGATAAACATTGTGCAAAACTGATCATGCCTACTGAACAATAATCTTTTTTTTTTTTCAAATTCGCCGTTGAGAAAAAGTCTCTTCAAGATCCCTGTTCAGTTGTTGATCACGCATACCTCGCTCTTATAAATGATAGCCACTCTACCAAAGCTGAACCCACAATCTTTTCGGAAGTGCGTTTTAGCTCAAACGATTTTCCAGCTGACGAGGTTTCTGGCGAAAGTTAGTTACCAGCGGAATGATTTCCGTTGTTAATGTCTATAGCTTTACCTTTATTTTATGTAGTTATGTAAATCTCGAAGAAGCTGTTTTAGGCCTTGAGCGTTCTGCCTGTGAGTACAGTATTTTATCATGTTACTGGCCACTATTTGGCCGATCTCTATATAGCCTGTGTACATGACTCTCTTAATTAACGTCAGTACGTATACCTGCACGCGTTGCAATAAACATTACGTAAGAATAAATATTATCCTGGTTCGATTATTTGAAGTTCCTGCTCCAGTTGTTCTGAAAATGGTTCCGGGTTCGATTCTGAACCAGTCCTCCTTTTTTTTTTCAACAACAAGGTTTGCTGTTGAGCAAGTGGGTTGGTTTTCCATGTGGTCTCTTTGCTGCTATTATTAGGAATCAAACTTTCTTCTCTCTAAAGAACAAAGTGTAGTATACCACGCGTGCCTTGACTGAACTGCACCGCAATGGAAAGTTTCCCGCGCTTTCGATAAGCAGGAATGGGATGGATTGAAATGAGGAGACCGACACGCATGGAGATAAAAAGTCTCTACTGCGGCTGTTCCGACACCAGGAAAGGCCGTGACGTGGCGCTGCCGTGCAGTTTAGTCTAGTGTTCTCGCATATGCTCCATGCGGAAGCATATACAGGGCGTTTCACCTAAGACTTTACTTTGCACAATTAAAAAAAAAGGCTTTTCATTAGAAGGGCGCTTTTTCCGGCACAGCATTTTTCAGCGGTGTAGTACATCAGAATACAGCTAAGATGTGATAACTAGCAGGCTGGTTACCCATATTGAATAGTTAACTTTTTACCACTGCTGTTAGGCTCCTTAATTATTGAGAGGCGTGTAGCCCACCGTAAGTAATTTCCATATCAGTAAGTAACATCCATATTCATATCATAACACATTTTGCCCATATCGCGCCAAAATACATGCGCTTGCGAGAAGCTTGCGGGCAAAGCAACCTCCCCAGTGCACGTAACTCGTCGAAATAACCAAAATTTGTTTGCCCACAGCGCCAAGGGTAACAATGTTTTAGGAATTATAAAAAATTATGTGTACATTACTTACGGTGGGCTGTACACGCCTTTCAGTACTTAATTAAGGAGCCTAACAGTAATGGTTAAAAAGTTAACTTTTTATTCTTAGTTAACCAGCCTGCTAGTTAGCACGTCTTACCTGTATTCCGATGCACTACACCGCTGACAATGCTATGTCGAAAAAAGCGCTCATCTAACTTGAAAAGCCTATATTTAAAAATTGTGTAAAGTCTTAGGTGAAGCACTCTGTAGAGGAACACTAGTTTAGTCAAAGCTCGCGTGGTATACTCAGTTTTCACCCACTCAGGATTAGCTCCTTGCGCCTCCTCCAACCTTCTTTTCCACGCCTTCCCTCAGTTGTCACGTGTTCGTTGTATTCTGGCGAGCGCTGAAAACACTGGAAAGGTTAACAAATTAGGCACAAAATAAGGCTTCGTGCACACGAACCAATACGGTGACGCACAACGAGATGCATATATATATTTTTATTTTTTTTCTTCTCACCAGTGCGTACAGCTCGTCGTCCTCGTGCAGGGTGGCCACGGCGTCCCAGCGGAAGCGGCGCAGCAGCGCCACCCGCGCCGCATTGTGTGACGAATCGGGCGCCACGGTGCGGAAGAAGAGGGGAAAGCCCGCCCGGTCGCTCAGCACCGAACTCAGGCTGCCGAACGAGATCTGCGCACGAGAAGGGAACGGTTTATCGGAATATGCAGCCATTGGAACCCCTTGATGATGCCCACACTTTGGTCATGGTGTGTGAGGTTTAACGTTTCGAAGCATGCGCGTAGCGTGGGGCTATGAAACTTGCAGTTGCAGAAGGAGGCACCAGATTAATTTGAACCACATGCGATTCTCCAACGTGCTCTGACATCCCACAGTACACGGATATGTTTTCATTTCGCCTCCGATGAAATGCGGTCGCCGCGGCCGGGGTTCGACCCTGCGATCTTGGGCTCACGAGCCGGACGCCTTAGCCACTTACCAGTCGCGAACGGTATTTCCACAGTTTCTGAAATGCTGCAGCCAGCATTGTAAAATTCAGAGCGGTGCTTTGCATTATGTTCATTACTGATGTTTTTAGCGCGCCGTACTCAACATTGGACACTGAGCTGTTTTGTATCTTTTTAAGAGAGTTAGCTCTTACTCATCACGTTTCTCGATTTCTTGGGGTCTACTACCACCTCTCTTCGGCGTGAAATTCCAAGGAATTCAAGATGGCGGCCCCCATAGTAAATCGACATGGCGACCCAATTGGTGATTGATTGGTGACCTCACTTATAAATCCAAGATGTCATATTCATATTTCCATTGGTGTACCTTACTTTAGTATCATTCATATTAATTCTAGTAAACCAAACAGCTAACGCTCGTAACTTCGTCCTCCAGACGGAGGCGGCATCTTTTTTTTTTTTCATTATATCTCAGCTTTTCCTCATATGCTGTTTACGTTCCCTTGTTTGTTTCCCGCTTTCCTATGTGATACCACCGGCACCTGAGGGTATACTATAAAATGAAATAAAAATAAAAAATTCCTACATACAGGGCAAGAAAAAAAATTAAAAACAAAGAGAGGGGGCATAGCGGGCTTGACAGCTATGAGAACCTGGTAGATACATGTGGGAGATTGCCACCACTTGTTTTGCCACTTGTTTTGCCAGCTCTGAAGGCCGGGCGACCTTGCGCTGTCGTTAGCCGCAAGTGGACGCACGCGACGAGTGTGCTGGCTAACAGCAAGCCGGATGCCCTCAGCCGACGGTACAAGTCCTTTGGAAGCAAGAGGAACTATGCACGGAAATTATAAACACAAAAGGGCATTGCCAACGTACAGGTATAGCCATGCCTGGAACATGAGAAACCAAAGTTGCACGCTAAAAAAAATAAAAAAATTCAGGGCCACACAACGAGGAGCCAGTCTCCTAAGGAAAGGGCAAGGCAAAAGACAAAAAAGAACACAGTTATATCACAGATGCGTACGCACAGATTGAGGAAAACGTGATTTTGGTTGTTTTATGAGTTTCAGCGTCGTAAAGCGACTCATGTTAGTGACGGAGTAGCGGAGGGCTGCGGATAATTTCGACCACCTGGGGTTCTTTAACATGCACTGGCATCGCGCAGTACATAGGCCTCTAGCATTTCGCCTCCACTGAAATGCGACCGTGGCGGCCGGGATCGTACCCGCGTATTTCGGATCAGCGGCCGAACACCTCAACCACTGAGACACCGCGGCGGCTAATGAAACTAGATTTCAGGTGCGTGTCTCCGCTGTTATCGTCAGCTGCAGAAGCACGCAACGGCAATGCAGGTCGAGAGACACCAACATAAAAGCAACTTTTCGTGTACCCGTGTTGTCTGCATGGAAGCGCACCATCTCAGCCATCCCACGCATACGGCTACAAAAAGACAGCGCCATGATGACAGCGCACGAAACGGTTGAGTTGAAAGTCGAGCGTTTTATCTAAAAATCCGTGCTCCTTCAAGAAGCGCAGACATTTACAATACATCTTTATTTCCCAGAAAAAGAACCGGATGACCTTTCGGGCTGAACGCTATCTACGAGCTTGACGGGTGCCAAGAGACCATTACATGGTAGCAGCAGAGTGAAAAACAGTGGTACGTGTATGGCTGCCCGGATCCAGGCGAATTACGAGACAATTATTTTTTTTTCCAAATCTATTCCACCCTTGTTATCGCTGGCGGTGACACGGATCCCAGCGGCAGTGACGGCGTAACACTGCTTGGGCCAATGAAGAAGGCCGAAAACAATAAAGAGAACAGAGTATGAAGATAATTGTTACATTTCCACAGCCTTGGGTGGCTAAAGGACTGTCCTTGTTTAGCGCCCTTACGTTGACATCCAACACCAGCGGACGTCGGAAAGGGGACCACTTTAATGGGCACGGGATTCTCTTTGTTACGGGGCTCTGCCAATAAAAGCTGAACGCCTGGAAAATTCACACTGGTGGGCACGGTGGAAGTTCTTGGTGCGAAACGGACTCCGACCTCTGCTGCTCTAACCACCAGAAATTCAGCGATCCAGGCCGAAGCAGTGGCGCAGCGCTATCTCTTTCGTCGCCCTAGCGGAAATCCTCTGTATAAATAATCTGGTCGACAACATGGACCAGCGTCGACAGCAAGGGTCTGCCCCGCACGTGGGATGCTATTCAACCTAAAGACCTCTGTATCCACGCCTGTCTGTAACTCTTCATCCCTTATTTCTAAATAAAGTTTCAACTCAACTTCACAGGAGATATTTCGCATTGGTTGTGAAAGCAGCACCTGGTGAAAGCAAAGAAAAAGATAATTATTTTTCCACATTCATTCATTTGCCTTGCTATCATTGATCAGCACCGCCTTTGGCACAGAAGCCTGGTACTGAAATTACTGCTACCGGCCAGACCTGGCGCATTCAGACAGAAATACCAAATGACTTGCCTAATAACATTGTTTCTTCAATATGTCTTCTTGCTGATGATTACGTTATTTACAGTAAAATTAACAGTGATTCTGACACATCTGTTCTTCAATCTAATATTAAACAATTTCTGGAATGATGTAGCTTATGGAACATGGAGCTCAACGTTAATAAGCGCAAACACATGCGTAATTCTCGACGTAACGCCGTAACAGTCACTTATGAACTTAACAATACACCTCTGGAAACCACGTCTTTGTACAATTACTTTGGTGTTTGTATAATTTCTAACCTGTTTTCGAAACCGCCTGTCTAACATTGCTAGCAATGCTAACTGTATATTGAAGCATCTGCGTCGAAATTTCTACCTTTTTCTAGTTCAGTAAAATTACTTCTTTGTAAAACACTTGTTCGATCTCGATTAAAATATGCAGCAACTACGCGGGGTCCTGGTCTTGAATCAAAGGCATCTGAACTTGAATCTTCACAAACCGAGAGTCGTGAGTTACACTTTCCAATTGTCACCGTAGCTCCGGCGTTACCGCTACGAAAACCAGCTTATCACTTCTGCTGCTTTCACATCGCTGAAAAAAATTTTCGCTTATGTCTGCTTCACAAGATCTACAAAAATTCTCTATAAGAGCCGGCCTAGATATGTGACAGGTTGCATCAGTCATCTCCACAAAATAGGTGTTCCTTCATGTCATATCAAACATCTTTATTCATTAGTCCCCAGCACCTCTACGAGTTTGAACCCCTTTCCCGGCATGTAGACTACATTAGTGACTTTAATGCTTTTCAGACTGAAGTATGTAATCACTGCACATAATTTTTTCAGCTTTCTTTGTAACACTTTTCAGTTACTTATTTCCCGTCACAAATGTCTCTGTGTCGTATTCTTCCTTGCTCCGTTTTTTTTTCTTCTATTTTTTTTCCCGCCTCAAACATACTAATCTTTTTCCTGCTGCACTGGGAATCCCTTCGGCCCTGAGGGCAATTCAATTGGTTTATGGGTGTTCAACGTCCCAAAGCGACTCAGGCTATGAGGGACGCCGCAGTGAAGGGCTCCGGAAATTTCGACCACCTGAGGTTCATTAACGTGCACTGACATCGCACAGTACACGGGGCCTCTGGAATTTCGCCTCCATCGAAATTCGACCACCGCGGCCGGGATTGAACCCGCGTCTTTCGGGTCAGCGTCCGAGCGCCATAACGACCCAGCCACCGCGGCAGCTGAAGGTAATTAAATAAATAAATAAATAAATAAATAAATAAATATCTGGAAGCAATGAAAGTTGTTCATGTTTCTACACTCAGTGTCACAGGTGATCCGCCGGGTATTAGAGGATTAAGCGTCGGCCTAGCAAATTCTTTCGAGCGGCTCAGAGCCAGTCTAATTCTGACGTTATCCTGTGGTCGCAAAGGCAAACATCCCCATGTTCTCAGCAAGGCGAATAAGGCGACAGCTTATACGCTTCGCCTGGGAGTTTTTCTGCCTTGTGACCTCTTGCAATAAAGGGGTCGTAATATTGCTCGCTGGCCTCTTTTATGCACCTGGCGGTAGCACGGAGGAAGCGGCAGCGGGTACCGGTTGGCGACAGACCAGAAAGGGTTCGTTTAGACATCCCCTCGCCCTGTGCAAAGTTCTTGCTTAGGGTTGTTGGAGCACCAGCGTTGCAAGTGTAAATAGACATCTACATTTTCGGTGTGTGCATCGGGTCACGGAGGAAATGTTTTCAGGAAAACAAAAACACAAAACAAATGTATACGTTTACACGTGCGCTGAGCTTCCTAACATGCACTAACTCTAGAGAGTCGCGCAAAATGTGCGCATTTTCGACGTGAAGTTGCTTCTTCAGCACCGCCCGTAATTTCGCAACGCGATATTGTGCCACACTGCTACATTGTGGTAAGGACCCCCCCCCCCCCCCCCCCCCCCCCCAGCCTAACACGGGTCTCTCTTCAAAGGAGTCTTACGATCACCTTCGGCATGTAAGACGCCTTTCCACCTTGGTACAGAAACGGAAACCTGTGCAGGCTCTCCGGCTTTCGCTGAGGGCCTGGAGGGCCTAATAACAGTGGCCGCAGTTAGTTCTTCATCGCTTTCAAACACAAGAGATAGAAAGAGAGATTAAGGCACAAACCAATGCTCAACTCTAGACGCTTGTTACCTGTTTGACGTAAGGCTTTCGTTGGCGGCAGATAAGAGAAGACTTAAATAATGATACTCTAGTGTCTCGATTATTAACCTGCTCTCTTCGTTCGACCGCGAGAGAACACAAAAGAAAACAAGACGAACGGGTCTCTTTAGGTTGCGCTCACTGATGCGAGAACCGAGAAGAGCGACTCGCCCGAAATTAATTAAAGACTTCTTTTCGAGACTGGCCTGCCTACTTGCATGTCTGACGAGATCGAACGCTTTATCGAGCGTACCCCCCCCCCCCTCCCCAGTCTCCCCCTCCCCCTCTCCTTTGCGTGCGTTCTTCTCGGTGGCCGTGAAGTGATTCGAAATTGATTGCACCGTTGACCGCGCAAAGAAATGAACTGGCCATCGTGTGGCCGAAGAAATGAGTCGATTTTGATTCACTCGTTTTGTGACAGACGGAAGCGAAGCGATCAGAGGTCGTCGACAGGCGTATCGGTTTTAAAGAAAACTCGCTGGAGCGAACGGCAGCTTAACTCTGCACTTCACAGTAGTGTTTATGTATAATAATAATAATAATAATAATTGGTTTTTGGGGAAAGGAAATGGCGCAGTATCTGTCTCATATATCGTTGGACACCTGAACCGCGCCGTAAGGGAAGGGATATAGGAGGGAGTGAAAGAAGAAAGGAAGAATGAGGTGCCGTAGTGGAGGGCTCCGGAATAATTTCGACCACCTGGGGATCTTTAACGTGCACTGACATCGCACAGCACACGGGCGCCTTAGCGTTTTTCCTCCATAAAAACGCAGCCGCCGCGGCCGGGTTCGAACCCGGGAACTCCGGATCAGTGTTTATATAAAATAGCGGTTTTGTCTCTGCTTACGAATGCTAGTATGATACAGAGTTACTCAAGGCGTAACGATAGGTAGCTCCGCTAAAATAACAACTGCGAATTATTATCAGCGAGCGAGAAACACAAGAGTAAACAGAGCACGAAAAAAAAATTGGAGAGGGCACTTAAGCTCCGCCTTAAGGGTATTGCGCGATAGCGTTACTGGGTTAGGCTTTCCATTCTGAGCAGTTTGACACCTTTTAACGCTTTTACATTTTTTTCAATTGTTTCAATTAAATAATTGATCAATTACACACCCTAAATTTTCCCAATTAGCATCATCAATCATTTTTTCGTTCTGAGCATTGTGACGCTTTTGAACCTCCCTATTCCAATTTTTCATTTTTCATTTCTTTAATCGATAAATTAATCAAATAATTACATAATTACAATGATTTCATAAAACTATAAAACTAGTCATCGCCTATCACACATAAACCAATCATCAATCACTAGAACCACAAATTACCATGGTACATTTTTTTTTACGCAGCCCCCAATTATTTCCGACACGTGGTGCTGACTACTACTACTACGCTGACGGCTTTTCGGCCGAACGAGCTGTATACGCTCTCGCGTAAAAGTGTAGTTTGTCTCGTGTTCGAGAGCAGGTGCAAGCATGAGATGCATTGCAGGAAAGGCGTATCGTCTGCTAGGACGCTTCACAGATTGTAAGCGCAGTCGGGTATTGCAAATGTCAACGGGCCGCTGTCCTAACTTGCTTTTTGGGCTTCGGCTCCGGTAGCACGCATGCTGTCCCTGGCTGCTTTAGAGGATTAGCCGCCGCCACCTGCCGCGTCTTTTGCAGCTGAACTGCACGACATTGGCGTTGGAATCTAGAAGCGGACAACAAACAGGTGAAAAATAACGAGTACATCGAATTAAAGCAGTAGCACAAGAGACAACCAGTTAAAACGCGCAGCGCTGGAGGCAGCGGAGATAGCAGTGTGCAGGCGAAGCAGCTGTGTTCGCGCCGGCAGTGGTTCGAATCCCGACGGGGCTGGAGTCTTTTTCTGCTGGGTACCATTCGGACGGAAATTTTAGGAAGTTTCCGGATAAGTTCGGCTTCATGCTTGGATGAAAGCTGGACTAGTTGGTTGTACATTATTAATTAGAAAAGACTAGCGCTCTAGACGAGGACACAGAAATAGAAGTACACAGGACAAGCGCTAAACATCAAATACGTTCTTTACTTCACATAAAGACACGTAAATACAGGTCGCGATCACATAAGTGTGGCTGAAAACAAATCACTTATGCATACGTGATAAAAACGGTACCTGGAAAACTGTTTACCACTTATGCTTAAGTGATTTGTTTCCAGCCACACTCATGTGATCATGACCTGTATTAATGTGCCTTTCTGTGACGTAAAGAACGTAATTGATGTTAGCGCTTATCCTGTGTACTTCTATTTCTGTGTCCTCGTCTACAGCGCTAGTCTTTTCTAATTAATTCATGTTTGGTCTCACGTTGGCCGCAGTTTCTTGAGAATTTTCGGCTCCGTTTGCCGAGAAGCGAGCTTTAAAACATTTAAAAAAATTCTAAAAAAAATGACTGGCGATTGCACAACTGGTAATGTGGAAAATCAGTGTTAGCTGGCATGCGAGAATAATTGAGCGCAGAAAGATGCTGCCTATGCGGGATGCGCATGCGGGGTCACTGCCCCCCGCTATCCCCCGCTGCCCCATGCTGCACCCCCCCCCCCCTTTTCTTCTGGTCATGTTCAGCGGCTCGGAAGCTTATTTTACTGCTACTTCTATACTGTTATCATGAAGACGACGGCGGTAAACACGCTTTGCCTGAAAACATTCACATCGATAGCTAGTACAAAATGTGTGTGAAAGAGAAGAAACAAAAGGACATGGTTAAGGAAAATGTGGGGTTAAAGAACTTTTTAAAGCAGGCGGTAACGAGTTTGAGAATGAAATAGCCGAATAATAAGTACTTTAGGAGAATGAAATCTCCGTTTAAAGCAAACCTAGTTCTACTACTTTTCTTGAGGAACGGTCTAGGTATAATAAGAATTCAGAGCCGATTTTTGATTGATTTGAACATATACGTACCAAAGCAATATTTATTTTTGTTAGCTAACCATTAGTATGTTGATGGCTCTAAATAAACATCTATACTAGTTTTTACATGGTATGCAAGGCCATTGTTTCAATTTGGTTGAAGGCACACGCACATCCAAAATTAGCCTGACGTCTTCATGAAGTCTCCTTTGTTGAAGGCCAGGTATTACGCATAGCAATGTCGAATACACGAGAAAACTACTAACACGAGAAAACTGGAGCATCGTGTATCGCGCTATTTTACAAAGTTTTCAGAAAGCTAGAAAGTTAGAAACCACACCTTAAATTCTGTATAGGGCTGCGAACTGTCGTTTTTGGAGCCGCGACGAACTATAGATCGCAACTTGTTTTCCGAAAACAAATGGTGTGAGAAAACGGCATGCATAGCCCAGGTCTGTTTAAGGCGTTTTACAGAGCAGACGAAGGAAGGTAACCCCTCTTCTAGCTCTACGAGTCATTTTCCTGCTGTGGAACCCGCTTTACAAAAATACGGAAAAAAAAAATTGAGCGACGAAAGAAAACTAAACCACAAAAAAAAACAATTGCCGAGGTGACATGAGCATCTGGATATATAAAGCTCGAAGTTAAGAAGCAACGTGGACGAAATCTGTTCAATTAAAGCCGGGTGCGAACGCACCTGAGGCGCAGCAGCGAACGGCGCGCTTGTAGAGTCGAAGACAGCCGGGGAGGTAGATATGAACGCGCGGAAACCGCGACCCCTTTCGCGCAGTTGGGGAAAAATACGGGACACTCTCCCGACGTGCCGCGCGACCATCCCACCGAACACCGCGCACCTCCCCCGCAGCATGCCACCGACATAGGCCGCTCAGAGTACTCTGCACTGACCGTTCTGACATCGAGAGCTTCGACCGCCGGCCCGACGTCAAAGCCAGACGACGGCTCCAATGTACTACGAGGACAACAGGCACGCCTGTCTGCCAGCGCGCCACTCTGCATGTCGGAGTGTGATCGCGTTTGTGTATGCCTCTCATCCGCGCGTGACCCATCTACACCGCCTGCCTCTACAGGCGCGTAAAGCTTTTGAACCGCGGCTGGCGCGCATGCGTCATGTGCGTGCGTGTGCGTCTGTGCGTGCGCCTGTGCGTTTGCAGACGAGCGGTAGAGCAGAGTTTAGCGTGTGGTGCGATCGTCGAAAGAGTGCAGGCAGGTATGAAGAACCTGGGCGCATCGCTCCTCCTCTTACTTTGAGTTCGCTGTGTCTGTAGGCACTGGAGCAGATGCCCGGAGAGCTCCTAACCGCGCGCTCTCTTCTCCAACTCCAGCCGGCGGCGGCGGCTGCTCTGCAATTATAATGGAACCGTAGAGGTGGAAAGAGCGCCCCCCCCCCCTTCTCCCGTTCACCCCTTGCGACTCTACTCTACACCGGTGGACTACTCCATTGACTCGGTCGGTGCCCTAGAAATGCGCGGGAGCGCTGGATATACCCTCCACATCCCTGCTGCACCTCTCTTTTCCTACCAAATTTCGCGCTTTCTTGAGGCTACTCTTGTTGCGCGGGGACGCTCGCGGTCTTGGCCAAACTTTGGAGGACCCGGTTCCCCGATTTGGATCTGTGGGCGTTCAGGCCGAGCGTCGACGCTTTCGTGGTGCAGAGGATGAGAGCTGATACAAGGAGTCTGAAGGAACGAAAGCATATTGTCGGCTGGCCCAAGTTTCCGGGTATTTACTTGGAGACACACGTACGCTAAACTTATTTTACTGGCGATTTCCTGCACTACACCGTGGTGGCTGTTCATCTGAAGGGCTATCAAACGGTGTGGGTTCACAAATAGCGCGCAGCTCGTTTCCATGCTACAGCTACTGCGTGCGTGAAATAGCCAAGGGAAACTTGCCAACGGCAACAGATTAAGCGGGACGATTTGTGAGAGCTTAGTCGAAAGAAATGTGCGCAACAAGTCGTCAGAGGGAGCGCCATTGAGAAGCTATAATCTAACCACCTCGTCTACAGAGTACAGCCCTGAGTCTTGTTGTACAGAGCGATAGCATCATGGCTGACTTTCTGAAGCATGAACAGCGTTTATGTCGTCACCGTTTGTCGGGAGCAGAAATCCTCGCGTTTTTCTGTTGCTAACTAGGAATGTAATATCTATCCACAATCGGCGTTCTCGAGGTTGTGCCCTGAGTGGTCGTGTGATCTAGTGGTCACGTGACGGTGGGTCGTGATCCAGTGGTCGTGTGACCTTTGTCGTGTGATCCAGGAGGCGTGTGACCATTGCGTCGCATGATCTTTTCTCGTGTGATCACGGGGTCGTGTGAACGGGGGCAGTGTGATACGACATTTGGCTCGTGTGACCTTTTGTGTGGCCGCTGTGGATGGTGTGACGTGGAGTGGCCAAACAGCCTCTCGCACCATATGACAGAAGAAAAAAGATAGTCGCGTGGTCTAAAGCAGCGGGAAACAAAGCTGATCGTTCGAAAGCAAGGCGCCATTTGGGGCTAGTTGGCTGTACATACTGGTGGGTTTGACGCACTGCCACAAGAAAACTACACACCACGAAAACGAACACCACGAGACAAGCGTTTTCATCCGAGTAGCAACGCGTCAAACCCACCAGTACGATCTGTTTGCGCTGCCGTCAGTTCAACTCCGTGCTCAGGGCTAAAGTATGGACAGTTTTTTCTTCTCTCTCCCATTCTGTTTCCTCCTCTCACTCCACATTTTAAGCTGCAAACTCACGCCTCCGACGTTTTGTAGTATGATACCAGTGTGATAACACAGTAAAAAAACGACCACTAAAAAGCTCACTCGACATTTGGAGCCGCCTTCACCTGAAGAGCCTACGGTCTTTCTTCTCGGTCATCTTTTATTAACTGCTTCTTTATCGTCCAGGAGCCATTCCTTTATTGTAGTTCATTTCGTGCTAATAATTCAATTTAATTCAAAACTTTTATTTCCAACGACTTGTTGGAGGTAATCAGAGGAAAATGCTGCCATTGACAGCTTGAGGGTGCCTGGTGCCTGTGCAAGGCAGCAGCATATAGGCAACAAAAAATGTTGAACACATGTGCACAGTTACACTTTCACACAAATTGGCTGATCGAAAGACATTGTCAATAAACTTCAGCAAGAAAGCATGCAGTATGAAAAACTGAAGGGCAATGAAAATACAGTGAATACCATTAGCTGCACAAAAACTGGGATGACAAGAAAATTTCACGCGTCTGTTTTCTATTACATGTGCTTAAGTCATAATTTTCAGACAAGAATTTTGTTAAGCAAGCATAGCAAGTTTGTATTGCATCGTATCTCCCCTCATGTAATACTCCTCTTAGGGGCATTTGAGGTGCACAATAAATAAATAAATAAATAAATAAATAAATAAATAAATAAATAAATAAATAAATAAATAAATAAATAAATAAATAAATAAATAAATAGCTATAACCTCGTCAAGATCTCTTAATATAACCAATAACAGAAGCCGTTTCTTCACCGTGCACTAACTAGCTCAACAGTGCTGTTGCTGGGTCACCAAAATGTCAGGTTGTTATCGGTTACAATGCAGGTGCGTAGTGCAAAAGAGACGGACACACGAGAGGCGAGAAGGAACGGGCGCGAACTTGCAAATGAGGTTTATTAAAGGCGTATACAATTATACATACACTTTAAGAGCAGGCGCGGAAGGGTCTCAGAACAAACTGCCATGCTTACTGCTGATTACCCGAGGAAAAGAAAATAATGTACTTTGAGTCTGATTGAGAATCAGTAAAAGTGGAGTAAGTACTCAGCGGTGGTTCTTTTCTTCCTCAAGAGGCATTATGACCCGTTTCGTGCTCCTCTTGAAGTTCGCGTAGTGGAAAAGCCTGTAGCAATACTGACTGCTGCTGAAATCCTAGAGCTGGTACAATCTTCATCGGTTAGCAAAACTGCCACTACGTGCCACGCAGAAAAGCCGAGGACTAATGACCGCCCTCGCTATACAGCCGTGCTAGATCTCACTGAAGAAAGCAAGGAATGAAATGGCCCGCCTATCTGCCTCCCGACTCGACCTATTGCTGCAGGCCTCGCAGGGACCAGCACGTCGAGACACCTGACACTCGGATGAGCACTTTCCACGTGCGTCGCAGCAGTGAACCAGGTGCGAAACTCGGCTCAAGCCCGGAGCGGATACGAGCTCACGTCCTAGCCTCCATTCGCGCCGTAGGAAGAACGCTTGTGCGCCTCCCCCGATCTCTCCCTTCTGCCTCACTGCCACGTGCGGGACGGGCCCAGTTCTTGCTTTTATCCGCTACATTCCATTCTGCGCGGCCCTCCACCAACCTGCTTATCAAGGAGACGCGCAACTGTGTTTCGTCTCCCTAAATCCGTGCAGCCCCAGTGGAAGCTAGAGCTTGAGCCAGCTAATTAGTCGGTGCCCGAATTCACTGGGCCGGACGCACGTAATAATGCGTCAGGACTGTCAGCTACACCGGGTGCCGCGTTGTCGCCAATTGTAATTAGCCGGTCCTCGCTTGAAGACCATACGCGGAACCTCGTTACGCGCAAGCCGATTTGCGGGTTAATTCTATGCTGGTTAACGTCAGCTCTCATAGCGCTGCATGTTTCTAGAGTGGCTGGGCACAGGTATACGATCACGCCGAATGGCCGGGGATAAACAGGTTCTCCAGTCACGAGTGCATAGCAGCAGCGAGTCGAGTTGAAGAGCTTAGCGAGGCACTCGTCTTCCTGCGTTGCTGCTTCTTTCGAAGCGCAGTTTCCCGGCTCGCTCTCGTCTTCTAAAACTGCTCCGTGGACCGTTGGCATCCAGTGCCTAACCTGGCATTGCGGGAAAGCGACCCTTCGCTCTTCGCAAGTGGCAAAGTGTTAGTGAAGTGCTGAATGGTCTGAAAGGACCTCTAGAAAGAAGTCGCCGCCTTACCTGTCCGAACGCATAAGGTTCCCATAGGGAAGATCCGTGCGCGAGATAGGACATAATTTGACAAGACTTGCGAAATGGGCAGACATTTCTCTCGACAGTTCACCTGCGCTTTGCCTGTTCTATCTCTCTCTTTATTCTCAGACTGCCGCCACGTGCTGCCCTGCCTTTAGAAGCTTCTGTGGTTAATTAGACTGCCCTAATAATTACATTTCTTTAATGACCTATGCTTTGTCTTGCTAAGACAATACAACACGTTGAAACGTACAGAAGCGACTACGCATTATCAAGGGCCGAGTTCACGAATACCGCGGCTTTGCGCTTTGTCTGAACGCACAGAGAGTGCAATTTATGTTTTGAGCGTTGGGGAGTTCTTTTTCTGCCGCCGTACCACTTACTGCGGCCTTGTTCTCAACGTTCTTTCTATGCTTAGCCTTACTAGTAATCCTGACCCCTGCATGCAGTGTGGTGAAGGGGCAGTGGTCATTGCAAGAAGAAACTCTTAGGACTTGTCTCAACCCTTACAAAAATGGTCTATAGACAGTCTATAGACTTCTTATAGACACTATCGCCTTCCTGTAGGTATTGCTTTTTGTCTATTTATAGCCTATAGACAGAAGTCTACTAAAAGCGTATGACCATAAATTTATAGATTGTCTATAGACTTCCTAGAGGATTTGTATTGCCTATAGACTGTTCTCTAGGGTTTATCTGTAGAGCGTCTATAGACTTTAGAGACAAGTCTATGGACAGTCTAGAGACTGTCTTAAGAAATTTTTGTAAGGGAAGTGCCTGCTTTATTCACTGTGGAGGCATGGATTTGGAACCTAGCGCCTGAAATACGCAACCCTGGCGAAAACACGAAACCAGGCGTCCCAGCTAAAGGTAACTAAGAGTTTTTAAAAAGATTACATATACCAGCCCCAGTGAAACCAAATGAGGGCTGGTGAGACTCTCGTGGCCTAGTCTGCAGTGTTTTTTCGCTCTTTCAAGTTAATTAATTGGCAAATACTAAACATCTAACATTTTAATTGTTAGCTTCAGGAATAAAATGTAAGCAGCTGGCTGAAATGTTTGCGCTATCCGCGTAAAAGGGCTTTTTTACCACTCTGAAAGATAACTGGCGAAATAGAAAAGCTTCCACATGACAGCGCTGCTGCTTCAGCGTCCCAAAACGCATCTCATAAAAGAATATCCAATTTTCTCTGGCGCACTGTCTCCGACGCAGCACTGGGCGAGAAACATGCGTCATCAGCGGAGTATGTGGTATTTTTTTGTTTTGTTTTAAGAGCGCTAAATAAAGTTGCATAAATGGTACCTTGGTGAAGCCATTTCAACCAGCTGCTTTTCAAGACGATTTACACCTGAATTGGCTTTTCGTTCCCGAAACAACTAGTTAAAACGTTAGGTAGTAAGTCTGTACTAATTAACTAACTTCAGAGAGCAAAAAAAAATTCAGGGGACACTTTGTTCACCTAAAGTGCGGTGAGGCGAAAGCCTTTAGCGCGGTGTTGCTGCTTGTGTCACTGATGTGTGGTTAAGACGTTGATTAAGTACACCATTGTTTGTGAATCTTAAGTGTTGGAGACACTGGAGGGCGTTTGGGAGGCATCCATCTGATTCGACGCCTTTCCGCAAACACTCTCCAGCGTCCTTACGCTAGGCATAAATTATTGTGGGGCTATAAAAAGAACGAAAAATAAAGTGTCCCTGCGCACGCTAGACAAGGAGAACTACATATGCGTTGGCAGGAAGTAGCGTAGTCGCTTGCACGCTCGGCTGCGGATGGTGGTGGTTCGAATAACGCCGTGCGCAAGGATTTTTTTCTTATCGAGTTGACATCATTTAATTGACCGCTATAGTGTGACCGATTTCGCGGACGAACGGACTGACCACGATTAGCCATTAAAGGTTTTCGCCTTAATATTCTGCAGACTATGCCGCGTGACTCCCAACGGCCCTCAGTTGATTGCACTTCAAGATGAAGCGCTCCATCTTTTTAAACCGCTGTTTTGCTGAGGACCATGGTGTAATGTTATATTTTAATGTTGACTGCAGCCGTGGCGCTCGCGTTGACACTTCATATAGCACAGTCAGCGTTGAACTACAGTGAAGGCGCTCTAGCCGTGAGCAGCGTGCCTGTGCTCATCTGTCTTGTACATCTCTGTGTCGCTAATTTCACCCAAAGATTTCTCTAGTATCTAGAGGCTGTGCCAAGGCGTCGCTTTGTACTTAAGTAGAACGTTCGAGCACTGTGGGCAATTTTGTTGGTACAGCTCTACGTAGCAGCAAGTGGATTGAAGTGCGCGAATTCTTTCGGTGAAAAAAATCCTTCAAGCCATAAAGGAGCAGACCTCAATAAAGCATTTCACTAAGTGGTTTTATCATATTTCTGCTAAAATAAGCTTCACAAAATATCTCCGCTAGCGTTGGGGCTTTCGGCTCTCTCGTACGTCGCGGCATTAGTAATTATTAATTGGTTTTTTGGGGAAAGGAAATGGCGCAGTATCTGTCTCATATATCGTTGGACACCTGAACCGCGCCGTTAGGGAAGGGATAAAGGAGGGAGTGAAAGAAGAAAGGGAGAAAGAGGTGCCGTAGTGGAGGGCTCCGGAATAATTTCGACCACCTAGGGATCTTTAACGTGCGCTGACATCGCACAGCACACGGGTGCCTTAGCGGTCGGGTTCGAACCCGGGAACTCCGGATCAGTAGTCGAGCGCCCTAACCACTGAGCCACCGCGGCGGGTCGCGGCATGGCCGTATATGTTGTTTTACCATGGACAAAAGGAAAAAAAATTAGGACAAGGTAAACACGAACAGCAAGGTGGGAGGATTGTGGTTGATGTGAAGACGTAACGCTGTGGTTGTTCGCCTTATTGTGTCGGACCATTCAGATTACTCGTACACCATGAATCATTGGAGTTAGCCATAAGTGACGTAAAGGCCAAGAACAAGTCAAAATTCACGAGAAATTAACCTGCTGAGCGGGGACAAGTTTTACGCATTTTCTCCATCGCTCATGGAAGAAGTAATGACGACAGACAGACCAACGTACGCTACAGATATCAACTGTTTCGACATAAACATATTTCAAGACCGGTAATCAACTAGCCCAGTTGCATGCGTTAACAAGTATTATCGGCCTTTTTTTCCTTTTTTACAGCGCTGTCAACAGACCCGCTAGAATGCCTCCATCTAGATAATTTAGCACGCCGAGCGCCACGCAGTGCAAATTATGAAACAGAAAGAAAGAATGGAAACAGGCTCCGATGGAAATGGCCATACCTGCAACACGCCCCAGTAGCTGACCACCTTAGCGAGACGTTCGGTGACCTCCGACGAAGAGGTTCCCAGCAGCATGGTCATCTGCTCTTTCCGGTAGATGGCGTGGAAGAAGGCGTTGATGGCGGCCCCAGCATCACACTGCACGGATGCGAAAAGAAATGAGGAAGAGACGAATCACTGGCTATTCCTGGTTATGTGTTATATTATATGATAGACTAAACCGCGCAGCGGACGTGTCAGATACTACTGGCAGTGTAAACTTCTGTTCATTAGTTCCTGTTGGCTCAAATGCCTGGCGCTAATAGGGACGCCTCGATAGGGATGCCTCGGTGGAGATATTCCAATACAGATGCTCGATAGGGAATTTACGGCAGTTACAATCGAATCATCCTCAGCATGTTCTGACTAGATACGTGCAGATATACAACGTATGTACGTAACTTTCTCAAAGGTCGCCGATTCACCAGTTCCTTTTCGCGGTTCACGACGTTGATTTTGATTATGAGATTCAGTCAGGCCCGGATATATCGAACCGGCGGATATAGCGAATTAATAACTGTGTCGAACACACAAATTATCCCCTCAAAATTTCTTTGTAAAAGCCTCGCAGTACATCAACTCCAATTTCGCCTGTCATTCGGCATATCGAACTTCACTCCGTGCCCCTGCAAGTGGTTCTTCGCCCAATGGCTATTCGACCACATTTTGCGCGCGAAGACAGGTCGGCTGCGCGGCCTTAGACACTTCCTGGCAGCGCTGCACTGTGAAACCTTGCGAGGAGGTGAACGTGAGGCGTGGTTGAGGGCAACCTCCGCTCTCATGCCCACATTTTCCACGCCACATCGCTGTCATGCGGTGAAATCAACCTAACTAAAGTCTAGTGGTGACCCTTGCCTGGCTTTTAATAAACTGTACCTTAATTTTTATGAGGCACTGTTCTATTCATAGTGTACTGGCAACAGGATCAGAGATCTCATGACAGGCTGTGGCTAATTCGAAAGCACCATCCGCTAGGCTTCGCTAGGCCTAATCTGCGAGGAGAAGCAGGTTAGGCCTAGCGAAGCCTAGCGAGCGGTGCGCTGTCTGAACGCCGTCGGGCGGCACGTCGCTGCAAGGCGCGCATCGCTAGCGTGGGTGCATCGTATTCTTGCTTCTAAGTTACAGATAAACGTATCTATTTCCATTCGTTATGTATCGAATTATCGATATACCGAACTATTTCGCAATTCCTTTGGAGTTCGATATATCTGGGGTTCGACTGTACCCCATTGGCGCTGTTAATCCAGGAGAAAGCCCCCGAAAACAGCTGTCACCGTAAAATATAAAAAAAAAATACACCGGATTCTTCAGAACCCGCGCAGTTCGCCTCGCCTAGAATGCGGTCGAAAATCGGGGGAGTGGGGCGTACACCGAAGCCGAACGAGCGGCTTCCCCAGCGGAACGGCCGGCCGATGGATCGCTTCAAAGCCGATGATGGCCACTGCGAAGTTGCGGACCAATTAAGGCGACCGCGCGCGTAAGGGCTGTGGTCATGGAAATGAGTGGAGCTGCGGAAAAGTGTGCACTGCACGGCTGTTGAGTGAGAGGGTCGGAGCAGGGGGGGGGGGGGGGGGGCTGCGCAATCTTCTGCACAGCCCCACAGCGAAACCATTTGCATAACTCGAGCGCATTATACAGCATGCGCGGCCCGCGAATGTGTATACACCAGCGCGCTCAGCGTACGCTACGCCGGCCGCCACTGCCGGCCGCGCTGCCCCCTGGAAGGCACATGCCAAAGTTCTCGCGGGGCGACACTATTACGACTCTGAGGTTTCCCCGTGCATCGGCTGGGGCGCAAGATACGAATGCTCTCCCTCTTGCCAGATGGGTGAGGAGGAAGAAACAGCAGGTGGTGGAGGGGTTTTCGTCAAAATCGAAATTTGCAAGTCCCCCCCCCCCCCCCCCCCCCCAACCCCCCTCTTTCTTCTCTCCGTTGTTTTCTTGGGAGAATTCTAAACGGGTAGAAACACTTGAACACCATTCCAGAAGGTAGAAAACACCTAAACGCACGCACCCTGGAACATCCATGCACAAAATGCAACAGCGTAAAACGCTCGCATCCTGCGAGAAATGCTCGTACGGCCTTGGAAGAAAAAAGGAAAGGATATTGAAATAAAATGCAGGCATGACTGCCTTCTTTCAAAACGCATCCAAAGCGGCTGCAACAAGAATGAGGAAGAGGTAAGCAAGCAGTGTCTTGACGATGCTGTGTGGTGAACGCTTAGCTGTGGAGGCGATGTTCGTGGCGCGATTGCGCTATCTCAATAGATTGTTCGCGGCGCGTTCTCAAGTGGCCACGTGCCTTCCGCTCATGAAAACATTCTCTCAGTGGAAACCAACTCGGACTAATTTTTAAATTCCAACTGCCCGAGCCCAGCTAGGCATCGCTGAAGCTCTTCGTCCCAAGGCGTAAATTAACTAGTGCTATGACCAGCACAAGCAGAAGAGGGGTGTTCCATGTCGTTACCAAAAAATTCCCTTATCCCTGTTCCTGGAACCTTTTCTCTGCAGCAGTTTGGAAAGTGCACCAATATAAAAAAAGACGCGAAAAATTCAAAAATTTCTTTTTCGCCAAATTTGATTCCAAAAATTGCCTGAAAAAATAATTCCCCACATGGAACCACTGAGTCATAACAGGAACGGTGGTGGGCGTGCATGTGTACATTTTAGATACCTGCCTTGAGAAATTGGCCGTGCACTTTCGCAACCAGTCGCGCAGTGTCCGGTACTATTCACTGCATCAACCCAATACGTAAGTTACACTGCACAGCCTCCGGGCTGTACATGTTTAGAAATTGAAACTTAGCGCTTAGCGGATTTTTATGGGTTAATTCTATACACAGCATTCTATAAAAATTTCACACAATGCAGTATGAAGTGCACGAAGCCATTCTATGTGCCAGGTGCGGATAATCTAGTAAAGAAAAAATTATGTTACGCCAAAATTTATCCCTATGGTCTATTCATCGCGTTCGAACTGCGCACCGAAAATTGCGGTATTTGTTGCAGCTATTTTCAATGGTTTTTCATTGTAAAGCTGCCCAGGAAAATTTCACACCCAGGGTATGTAATCACACAAACTGCTCCATCATCATCATCATCATCATCATCATTTTCAGCCGGATTACACCCACTGCAGGGCAAAGACCTTTCCCATGTCTCTCCAATTAACCGTGTCCTTTGCCAGCTGCGCCCACCGTATGCCCGGAAACTTCTTAATCTCATCCGCCCACCTAATCTTCTGCCGCCCCCTGCCTCGCTTGCGTTCTCTTGGAATCCACTCCGTTACAGAAGGTTATGTTCAAGTACTACACCAGAGTGGTCAAATCTTGTTCTGGTGAGGGATTGCGTTGTCGGTTCTGGTCACCGAGGTCAGGCCGCAGCCCATGCCTGATTATGCAATTCCATCGACACGCGGAGATTTTTTTATTTGATACTGTAAGTCCCATCAGAGACTGTAACTGGAAGGGCTGTGAATGATACAACCAGGTGGAGTGCACATATTGGTAAGTAAAACAACTTGAACAATAACATATGGCAAATAGTTACAAAATCGGTTAGAGAATTCAAGCTGAGGTACAAATAATAGGCTGCAAACATGGTGACAAGTATACAAAAAAAAAGAAAGAAAATCGGCTGCAGTTAGTGCTGCAATTTCCGTCTAGGCCCAAACAAAACGAAAAAAAAAACAAGGTAGAATAGGAAAGTGTGGAAAATGAGGATAACAACTGGAAAACAAACCGGTGATTCATAACCATGGCACTAAACGCATCTAATAACAACTGGGAAACAAACAGGTCAGCTATAACCAGGGCACTAAACACATCTAATGATGAGCTGTTAGTATATCTGTGTTTAGATTGTTCCATTCGTGTGTAGCTCGTGGAAAAAAATGAGTATTTGAATATATCAGTACGGAATGGAAACTCGTTTAATTTGTGTGTGAGGTTTTGGCGGGTCGATCTAACCTTTGTGGTTATGTATTTTGTAGCGGGCGCTTTATTTGGTTGTGTATTAGCTGACACATAATTATAAGTCTTGCAAATTTTGCTCTCTTCTCTAGGTTTAGGAGTTCTGCACGTTTTAGTAATTGTGTTGGTGAGTCTGTAAGGGAGTGTTTATTATACACATCTTGGGGCCTTTCTCTGCACCCCTTCAAGTTTTTTAATGAGCTTGTTAGTAAAGGTAAACCAAATGTTGTTGGCGTACTCTAGAATTGGTCTAACAGCAGGTTTATATGCTAGTAATTTTGTTTCAGTGGGTGCTAGTTTAAGGCGTTTGTTAATGAAGAAGACTTGTTTTAGTGCATTAGATGTGATGATGTTAACGTGCTAATCCCATCTGCAATCAGAGGTTAGTATCACACCAAGGTACTTATGCTCAAGGACAGATGCAAGATGAATATTATTAAGCGTGTACTGAAAAGCTGATGTGTGTGTTTTCCTAGTTATAAATAAACGAACAGATTTATTTCAATTGATGTCCATCTGCCAGTCCTGACACACTGGGGCACTGCTGTTAAGGCGTTATTTAAAACCATATGGTCATCAAGAGAGTTAATTTACTTGTAAAGGACACAGTCATCTGCGAAAAGTTTAATATTTTGTGAAACACAAGCTGGTAGGTCATTTATAAATATTAAGAACAGTACTGGTGCTAGGACACTTCCTTGGGGTACTCCCAATGTAACTTTAGTTGTCGCTGATTTCTCATTGTTAATTTCAAGAAATGGCATGCGATTACTAAGAGAGTTTTTGATCTAGTTTAGAATAGGGCCAGTTCCTAAAATAAGTTGAGGTTTTGCAATAAGTTTAGTATGCGAGACGGGATCAAATGCTTTCGAGAAGTCTAAAAATATGAGGTCAATTTGTTTCTGGTTACCAATGCTCGTGGATATGTCATGTGTTATTTCAATTAGTTGAGTAATAGTAGAAAGGCCCTTACGAAAGCCGTGCTGACACGGGGTTAAAATGTCATTTACTTGAAGATAAGCGTTTATGTGTTTTAAAACAACAGGTGCTAATAACTTGCATATAGTGCTCGTTAGTGATATAGGTCTGAAGTTCGAAGGGTCGGATTTAATTCCTGATTTGTGTATCGGTGTTATTTTGGCGGTTTTCCAATCCCTATGGGGGGTGCAAGTGGATAATGATTTGTTAAAAATCAGTACTAGGAATTTAGCTATCCACTCGGCATATCATGTAGCATTGTGTTAGAGATGTTATCAGTCCCCGGTGCTATCTTAGTGCCCAGATTTAATAAAAGTTATCGTTAGTGGTCCAATTGTCACGCCTGCGCTAGAGTTCATTCCTGGTAGCTTTCATACCCGGTGGAGAATTGTGCGGCACCGGGATTCGAACCCCGGTCCTTTTACACGCGAGGCGGATGCTCTACCACTACGCCATCACTGCCATCTTCGCCCTGCTCTATCAAAAATGCGAATGCAAAGCGTAGCCAAGTGTAAACAAATTTTGAATGCGGGCTTTCTTATTTCCTCAGTTTTTAAACGGCACAATCTCGCGCTTACTGTGGATGAAATGGGGCAGCTCCGTCGTGCACTGCGCTTGGCAGCCGAAGAGTAAACGAGGTGCGTTGTAGGCCTGCAGGAACCCCCCCCCCCCCTCCCCCTCGAAACGTGGCCAGACCGGCATTCATGTTTTATAATCCTCGCAACGCGTCCCTGCCTGGCCGCCCGCTATTCAAATCTCCGCTGCATTGGAGGGGCAGTCGTTCGGCTCGCTTCCGGTCACCTGCTTTGGACAGCAACCGTGGATGGGCCGAGACAGCTCCAGCAGAGGGGGCGTTCTATGCACGCAGGAAGAAATGGCGCTTCCGAACCGCGGGGAATCGCCCATATTGTGAAATAAAAGCAAAATAGAGATACAGAAAATTAGAGAGATAGGGAGAAATACGTTGGAGATTTCCAAGAAGGGAGGAATGCTTTTAACGCAGGTGACGTAATGAGTAGCATATTTAACGACTAAGCCACGACTAGGGCTGGGGCCCTGAGTCCCCCGCGGCTGCGGAGCAACTGACCAAGGAGGCGGTCAGACCTGTGATGCGGCGCAGGGTGCTAAGGATCCCTGACTCCGGACAGGCCGCTATTGGTTACTGAATCTGGCAACGTTTAGCGCTAGAACCTTATCAGTGAGGCTAGTCTAGCAGTGCTGTTAGAGGAACTGACGGATTTTAAATGGGAGGTCATAGGGCTTGTTAGTGACTTCCTAGTCGAAACAAAAAGGAAGGAATGGTCTTGAGCAGGGCATGTAATGCGGAGGCAAGATAACCGATGGTCCTTAAGGGTAACGGAGTGGATTACAAGAGAAGGCAAGCGTTGCAGGGGGTGGCAGATGGTTAGGCGGGCGGATGAGATTAAGAAGCTTGCGGGGATAGGGTGGCCCCAGCTGGCACAGCACAGGGCTAATTGAAGATATATGGGAGAGGCCTTTACCCTGCAGTGGGCGTAGTCAGGCTGATGTTGATAATTACGCTCACTGGATAAAAAAATCCTGGTCTGCGCTAATTGTCTCATGCTCTGAGACGTTGAATGAACATCGTAGAAAGGTAGGATAATATGCACCCACGACACGACGAACTTCATGTCGTATAAGTTCGTTGAGTTCGTCTTGATTTTGTTTCCTTCTTCCGGCTTATATTGAGGCAATAAAAGTTCACTAGTCAACAGTGTACCATGTGCATACAGATCACGTGCAGGGACCCTCAGGAGACCTTGAAAACTATATTACGCTTCGAAGTTCCAGGAAAAACTGCACTTTTCCCCTTTTGTCAAACGCCGAGCTCTCGTGTGAAGTGTTTTCATCAAATTCATCAGTAATAGTAAGCAACTTTTTTTGGACATAGGCAAAATAAAGGTAAGTCTCTTAGCCCACGGTCTCATTAGTTATGCTTGGCATGTCCTCAGTACTACAGCTGAATGAGTCATAGTATCAGCGGTAAACTAAATGTGAATACCAAACTGACATTGTGATCTCTGTATGTCGGTAATCTGTATAGTAACACTTTACGTTTCATGAAGGCAGGAGTAAGCACAGTACAACGCTTTTTATTGCCCCAAGAGCAGGTGCGTTCGCTATACTCTGTGCACAATGCTGATACTCTGCAGAGTGATAGTAAGGCTCCCGTGGCACATCGTCAACGAGTTCTGAAATGGCGAAAATTCTTCCAGAACTGCTCCAGTCTCTGCTTGCTTGAACTTTCCTCTTATGTCCGGCCTCTACTTGTCATTGCATTCTTTCCGCAAGATTAGACCTCTTTGGTGCCTGGAACTTTTAAAAATCTAAGTTAGAGGCCGTTGGCGCTAGATGCCCTTGCGCCATAAAAATCCATAACCATCATCATCATCGTTGGCGCTGTGGGTGCGGATTAATCAACAAAGTGCGAGCGCATACAGGCGAGGAGGAGAGTCAATAAGATCGCCTACGCGCAAGATCGCATCGTGACCCGAAGCACCTGCAAAGCAGGAGTAACGCCTGCCCATGACCGCGCCTCCATTCGTAACCTGTCAAGACAGTGAACTCGACCGTCCTTCCTACCCGCACCTCCTCTCCCTTTTCTTCACCATAAAGCAGGACGACTCAGCTACGCGCTCGGGCCTTGTCCGACGCACCGTTTCATCGCTTCGTTCGGTGACTTTTTTTTTTTGTCCGGCAGAAAAGGTGCGCAATTTTTTGTTGGTTTTAGGTTCGTAACTCACATTTTTCTCGGGCGAACAAACGCACTTCCGCACAGAAAGTTGTTTACAAAATAAAACCAAATGAACGAAAAAAAGAACGACCTTAACATCCGCATTCACTGCTATTCGCCTGTCTTGGCCTTTAGAAAACAGGTTCTTTTCCTTTTTTTTCGCCTTTTTATTTTGAGTACACCAGCCGCCACAATGCGACGGATCCGCCTCCAATGGCGGGCGCGTGTTTCGACAGCGTTGTTTACCTGTATTCGGATATTCCGCGACACGGAATAGGTGTCAAGACGAACGATGGCCCGGGGCATATTGCGCATCGATTATTCACGCACTATCCACAGAGACGGGGCTCCATATCGGCGCCGATAAGGACAGCCGCCGGGCTAGGAGCCGAGCCGCTTGGTCGACGAGGATGAGCCGACTTCCTGTTTGGGAATGGTCGGGGACATTTTATTACTCCCCCTCTCCTACCGCGACTTGGCTGCGGCGCCGGAGTGCGTAGCGCCTAAAGCGCGTTGCGGACGCGTTAACCGCCCTGCAAGCTTCCTTGACACCGCATGAGGCGAGCCCGAGATGAATTGAGTCGCACGTTATGGGCCGTCAACGCCTTCTAAACTGTTTCTGCCGTGAGTGACGAGGAAAGGCGACGTACGAGGAGGAAAGGGGTGCCTTTCTCTCCACTCACCCTCTCCCCCTGCCTTAATGCGCAATGTATGTTCACTCCTACAAAGCTGAAAAGAAATGGCCGCTCTTGTACCTGTAGTTGTCGGAGTTTAAGGAGGCTGCGCAGAGATTTACGTGTTGCATTGTACGCCGCGGGCACTTTCGTTTATTGAGATAGGTAGTAAAGATAGACAGATAATGAGAGGAAGGGAAAGGCAAGGATGTTAACCAGAAAGACTTCCGGTTGGCTATCCTGCACTGGGGAAGAGAATGAGGGGATTGAAAACGGAAGACAGAAAGAACAGGAAACACTGTCACAATCTGTCAATCAAGGCGGTCGTTCCTAAAAAAAAAACAAAACAGTGCTTTGTCAGCCTTTTTGGCAGTAGACTGTTTATTGAGAAGTCTACAACAAGCAGTAAAATAATACAGTGACCTAATAAAATAACTGATACTGGCAGCCAAACGTCTAACCCGGCTTCCGGCGTGCAATGTACCCGCCAACAACATAAACTGTGCATAACAATGTCATCGAAATAAACGTCTATCAGGTATGCGCAATGGCCTGTGGTGTTGCAGTTCGCGTGCATTCGTACTGCTCAGAGCTACAAAAACGTATAGTCAGGAAGCTTATGTGAGAAACTGCTATGTGCTTCTTGAATTCATCGCTGTATTAAAGGCACCCTCATTGCAAGAGCGTCCGAGTATGTGAACATGCAGTAGAAATTAACTAAATTACTGACATATTCAGGCGTCCGCAATCTTTGTGTCGTTTTAGCAGGAGATTTTATGCGCGAGTTATGTTTCATGATTAGAACAACTAGGCGGCATGGTTTTTAGTATTAGAGGCCACTGAAAACGTATATTGTTTTCTTGAAAAAGTAATACAGCGCCGTACTTTAATTAGCACCACCAACTAGCCTTGCAACGTGTTTTGCTAAGTAAAACCCATCTGTGCTTGTGTACTTTCAGTAGCGATGAGAATTCTCCCGTGAAGAAAGAAGTTTGGCACTGAATATTGAAATTCTTAGACGTTACGCAACAGCATAGAGCAAAAGAAAAATAAAACGAAAAACAGTGCATTTCAACTCGCGGCCCTTAGTTGCGCCCATAAACGATCATAAGCAACGGGCATTTTAATGACGCTTAATCCAACGAAACAAATAACCTCCATAAAATAGACGCTCAGAAATTGCTTCATAGCGAGCCTCTTCAAGTTCACGTAATGTTGCCGCATCAACGAAGCATTCGAATTCAAAGAATGCCGAGATGCTCTCCCCGAACCTGCTAAAGCGTACTATCCTTATCACGAGTTTTTCACTCGCTTTCTTGAAACTGCTTTCGTCCACATACGCCTCTTTGCCTCATTTATTCCTCTTTTCGCGTAATCTTGGACGCACCAGGGAGAGCCTCCTCCCAGATATGGGCCGCCCATACTGGTTTCTTCCTTTTTTCCAAAACGCCAGAGATTTGCTACAGTTAGACAGCGCTCTTGCTTTCCAAGCGATTATGAAAGCACCGGTTTTTCTTGGTGTTGCGACACTAAGAACTGACGGTCGTTTGCATGCAGCTGGAACAGCGCAAAGTTTAAAGCAGTGGCCGTTTTCCACGCGACTACAAGAGTAACGTTTCAGACTTTTTTTTCCTCTTTCAAGAAAAAAATTACAAAATTGAAATTTAAAAAGCTGTTCATACAGCTTCGGTCGGCTTAGTACATGCGCAGATGTGTACCATTCTGAAAATGCCTCCGTCATCTGTCATCTCAGCAGAGCCCAGGTCCGACACAGATATTACGCCGCGGGATTTTACTGCCCGCAAGCGCTAAACGACCGACGTGGAGTATAAAGGAGACAATACAGCTGGTACTACGCGGCCAGGGTTTCGGGCCGTTACCGTCGTTGACAGTGCGCTTCCAAGACGCTAGCACTTAAAAACTGGCCACAGAGATTATCTCGTTTTCTGGTGAGTAGTCTGGGATGTGGTGGCTCCTAACGTAACGCTCTCAGAATCCGGTCTCCAGCGACGTCATAGTAATGTTCCAATCAGGGTTTCTGACGAAACACTCTTGAAGTCCGCGAACGATTTAGGTTCCAAGAAAATAAAATAAAAATAAAGTAAGAAAAAATTTAAGGGCAAATACGACTTTCCCTAATGCGAAATTTTGAGCGCAGTCCGGTAGGTGTGGCTGGCTCTGTGGGCTGATTGTTTTGCTCTGTTCGGAAGACGACGATGTGCAATGCACAGCGCGAGGGTGTGTTGCAGTTTAAGAACACGAGGGATGATTGGCTGCAGCGATAGCCTGGTGCTGTCAGACTCTGCAGGCTCATTGGTCGGCTTTGATGGGTCGTGGCTATGTGTAGCGACGATATTAACCACTTCGATAGTAGTATTAGTTGATGACGACGTGGACGTGCAATGCGCAGCGCGCGGGAATGTGTATATTAGTCCGATAGCAGTATTATATGAAGAAGACGATGGTGTGCAATGCACAGCGCGAGAGTGTGTTGCAGTTTAACACGAGGCGTGATTGGTTGCTGCAAAAACATTCTTTTTTAAGCTGCACACATCCTCGCTGCCTGTGAAGGCACGGCTTCACGCTAAGGACATGCTTGCGCCATGGACGATGAATTGCCGCCTGCGCAGTACAGCAGAGACAACTGACGATTGTTTTATTCTGTGCATTGATGCTATGTCCTTCAGGGACATATTACAGCGAACAGTTAAGAAGGACATTGACATCACACCCTACAGTATACGTTTTTTTTTTGCCTGTGGAGAAGAAATGTGTTGTGCCATATGGCCTATTTATGTTGTTGGGACTATTTAGTGTCTGGAAGAGCCGTATGATGGACCGCCACGCCGAATCACCACGGTTGTTGAAATCTTAGTTTCGTGAACAATGCGCTTTGGTGCGGAGTGCTGCCCTGCAAGAGCCGCCTAGCTGGCTCCCCTATCTGGACGCATGTGTGTGCCTCCCAGACCTGTGATGTTTTGGAAGGAGGGGTGTAGAAGGGGTATGGTGGCCTGGTGTTTTCTGGCGTAAGCGTGTTTAGATTTTTCTTTCCGACACTATTTTCGTGCAATAAAGAAAAAAAAATAAACTGCAGCGATAGTGTAGTGCTCTCGTGTAGTGGCCAGCGAAGCTGATCTGTTCGCTCAGCCGCGGGCTCGAACCCCAGTCGCTGCAAAGTTTGTTTTTATTTAGTTATTTATAGTTTGGCTCTGTTACGTCGGCGGCGACGATGCGGTTCAACCTACGAACAGGCTCTTAAGAGCTGCGCTCTAAAAAACTTTGGGCATGCGCAGTAGAAAACCCGCCGCGGTGGCTCAGTGGTTAGCGCGCTCGACTACTGATCCGGAGTTCCCGGGTTCGAACCCGAGCGCGGCGGCTGCGTTTTTATGGAGGCAAAACGCTAAGGCGCCCGTGTGCTGTACTATGTCAGTGCACGTCAAAGATCCCCAGGTGGTCGAAATTATTCCGGAGCCCCCCACTACGGCACCCCTTTCTTCCTTTCTTCTTTCACTCTCTCCTTTACCCTTCCCTTACGGCGCGGTTCAGGTGTCCAACGATATATGAGACAGATACTGCGCCATTTCGCTTCCCGAAAAACCAAATAAAAAAAATGCGCAGTAGAAAACATTAGCAAAGGACTTGCATGCATAATGTGACACCCTAAGCAAAAGAGTGCTCGTAATGATCGAGAGGAAGCTAGATTTTCGTGCCTTTCAGGTTTGACTGCCGGCCCATTTTTGTTCATTGTTTAGCATTACCTAACACAGAGAGGGTTATACTTAAGCCGTAACAAGTGTTTTTTAAACGTGCTGCATTGATCGGCGTTTCTGCGACAAGCGCTTTTCCTCAGCTTCATTATCACAATGTCTAAGTAAGTCTTTCTAACGACAGGCCTCTGCGTTACGCTGACCCGATTCGTGCGAAAGTGCACTGCCGTGTCTCACGCCCGTGAAGGTGCAAATCGCACGGCAGGTGCTCGGGCACGTCACGCGAAACTCTCATCGCGCTACCTTTCCTGCAGCAGCCGCAAATAGCCGTCGGCAACGAGACGAAAAAAAAAAACACTTCTTTTTTTTTTACCTTCAGAAACCTCGCCTTTCACGCGCGAGAGCGCATTTTTATTTGCCTTTCCTTGACATCGGCGAGTGTTTCGTTCGTCCTTGCCTTCTTGCAAACGGCGCACGCCAACAGCTGGCATGGGCCGAGCATTGGCCAATGCCGGCAATGGGTATCTTTAACAGCTATGGACGCGCGGAGGGTACAAGGAAGCGAGGCAGCGAAGCGTAGGCGTGCAGAAATGTGAAGAAGCAACCATTTCTATTTGCGAAATTCGCAGCGCACCCTGTAGGTTTTTTTGCCGAATATTAATTAGAACGTCTTACAGCATGGCATACAAGGTAACTTTTTTAATTGTTTATTTACTAAATCAGTTATATTTTGAATTGGATATCGATGCGTTGCATTTGAGATTTCTATTTGGCGCACTGTCCGTTTTTAATTTGATGTTATTGATGGTATTACTACGTACGGTTTAATTTTATAAATCAAAAGGGTAGAAACTTGGGCTTGTTGGTACATTTTCAAGGGTAGAATTGGTAGCGCAAAAAAACAACAACACAGGGACACAGAAAGACAACACCACAAAGCGCTAACTTCCAACATAAGATTTATTTCGTGAAAGACGGGTTGTTAGTCAGTATAAAAACCACCCGTCTTTCACGAAATAAATCTTATGTTGGAAGTTAGCGCTTTGTGGTGTTGTCTTTCTGTGTCGCTGTGTTTTTTTTTGCGCTACCAATTCTACCCTTAATTTTATACTACGCGTTTCAGGCGACGTCGCTTGTACAGCCCCCGTCAGAAGTACACAGCCCAAGGGGTTGGCTACTCAGCTGTTTAGCGGCACTCCCTAGGATGTCTAGAATTCCAAAGATTGGGAAGATTGAGGACTTGAAGCCATTGCTCTTTCGAAAAACTACGGTTGCCAAGGATGCATAATGAGGCACGCTACAGACCTCCCAAGCAAATCCCTTCGACCTTGTACTTCTGACGGGTGTGTGCATATTTGGTTGAATGTACCCTACTTTCGAATGGGTGGGAAAGGGAGTTGCTCTCACCTTCAAGACATTAAGAAAACCCCTTGGGTCCCGCGGTGTTGCACTTTTGACAAAGGCAGTACTAATTATGAGCGCTTGCTGTGGGAAGGACTCCACTACTAGACAAGGTACTTTGTATCTGTGCTTACAAAGTAACTTTAACTTAGAATCCCAGTATACTGCACTAAAAACATAAACTTTGCAGCTACTGGGATTCTAAGATTACCTTGTATGCTGGGTTGAAAGATATACTAAACTATACTATGCTATAAACTAAACTATACCCTACTATAAACTGTACTACAAAAATAAACTTTACAACGACTGGGATTCTAAGTATACTTTGTATACTGGGTTGAAAGGTATAGCTTTAAAAAAAATCTGGGTTGAAAGCTATAGCTGCGGGACCCTCTTTTTTTACGGTTGAGAAGTAAAGAATATATTTGATAGGTAGTGAATATCTTTATATTATACACAAAGAAGCCAAATTTTACAAAACACGATGTCTTTGAAATTTTTTAAATTTTGTTTGTGTCCACCTCTGAGTAAGTCGCGAAACGCCGGAAAATGTGTAAAATGCTGACATTGATGTTCATGAGTTCAAGATGAATATCCTTATGCGTACTAATTAACCGCTGACCAACTGCATTACAGAGCAGCGGCTATATGCCACCTGCATGCACTGCTTTCTGCAACGCCACAATTACGGCCTAGGAAACGACGCTAATAAGGTGCTGAAAACCCCGAAGCATATGCGCGTGATTACACAAAAGCGGAAGCTTGCGCCACAGATCCTTAATTTCGATCTTCATTCGGACCACCGATCGGTGAAGCATTCTTCTTTACACACACAGAAAAATAAAACTTAGTAGAACGCAACATCGTTGAAACTTGTTTGGATGTTGTTTTCATTCTGTATATGTTAATTTCGAGTTAGGCTTAACGTGCGCTAAATATCTGCATTGAAGTTCACGCAATTGTCATGGTTGCTGAATAACTCAACAACATCGTAAGTGCAAGGGCACTGCTTCATATGTGATTGACAGCTTCACATTCTGCTATGCTTTCATTTAATACATACAGGAAACGACAAGGCAGTAGAATTCTCGACTAGACGGTGATCGTTCGTAACGTTCTCTCGAAGCAATTTTTTTCCCCGGAATTTCATGCAGCGCTAGGTGCACGCATGACGTTCAGAATATAGGCAAGCGCCATGCTAAAGTGAAAAAAAACAAGAACAAAGGCACACCTTGCAGCAGCACGCGCGAGAGAAAACCACGTTAAATTATACACATCTGCCAGAATCGAAGAGGAGCCGGTGGTACCCTTAACGACACGGTGTCTACAGCATGAACGGTGTGCAAAATTTATGGACATTTTTGTGGCTTCGAAACAACTACAAAAGATTCACCACATAAAGGTGTTCTTTTAGCGTACAAAATCACGGAAGAAATAGTGAAAAAAGAGAAAAATAACAGATGGACCCGCGAAAGAAAAAAAAAGTGTGAAACGTTACCTTAGGGCTTCGAAAAAGTGTGAGCTGCGTTTCCTCCCTTTTCCATGAGAAACACATTTCCCAAGGAAGGGTTGGGGGGGGGGGGGGGGGGGATACATGCCATCATCTGCGGCAGCAACCACGATGCATTTCTGCACCGAGCCCGGCCAACGATCCCTGCGCGAGCAGCTCTCGGGATGTCTGAAGGGTCTTTTACGTTTCAAAATTTGGCACTCACGACAAGGACATACGAGTAAGCCGCGCGCTAACTATTTTCAAAGCCAAGTTTCTTTTTTATTGAAACAACAAAACATCTCTTTATTTTCGTTGTTTCTTTGTGTTCCTTTCAAGCTGCATTTATTTTTTATTATGCGAATTTAGAAAAAAATTGGTGATGGTTTAGCTCTGGTTAAACCTGGAGTGACACGATAGCTACAGCTGGCCGAGTGGAACTTGGTCACGTGACGAACCACGTGACCAGCCACGGCGCTTCGCTGCCGGCAGCTGCTCCGCGCCACGTGACCAACCCCGTGACAGCGTGGCGGCGCAGCCACAGGGTGGCGGCGCCGCCACGCTGAAGGCTGGAAATGCTACAAAAAACACAGTAAATTGTCAGGTGTGCTTGTGAAGAATCTGTGCTCTAAGAACTGCGGAGACTGCAAGAAAGCTGTATAGGTTTCTCAGGTGAATGCTAATGAGTGTATCACTCCCTCTATTAAAAAAAAAACAACCTAGTGTGGCTTTTACCTTTGAGCATAGATATTTCAGTTTGCATTTTGTGTTGAACCATTGTTGAAGGGTAATGAATATTTACGTAGTTCTTTTTATTGTAAATTGAAGTTGGCACCACTTCGCTACATTTGAAGGCGCCTGCCAACAACACACCAATTGCAGGCCGTTCAGACCAGACTGCAGCACATCGATGTCGCCATTGCAAGCGATCGGGTGGTAAACAAACATTTATTTATATTACGTCGGACAGCAGGCCATAGACCAACGAGTAAATAAGTGATAATTGGGGAAAGCAAGGGTCCAACTGCCAAGACTTGAGGCACACCAAAAAATGCATCAACGAGCGATGTCGGCCTGATTGCAACCACTCTTTGTTGATGAATAGTCAAATATTATATAAGCCATTCAAGAATACGGCTAGGGAGGGTTAAGAGCGAGAGTTTGGCGAGGAATAGGTTCTTTTAAACGATTTGTAGAGCGCAGCCTTTGTAGAGCGAGGAAGGATTTCGTCTATGTCAGCATTATTATTCAGACATCATGCAACGTGATTCATCATCTCCCGTTTCTCTGCACAGCACAGCCTCGAATGTCTACCATGTTGACTTGAAGCGAATAAATCATTCTATTGAAGACGTTTTAAACAGGAGGAGCATATGACTAATGAAGGTGAACCTCGAAACTAACACTGTTTTCGGTCACTCCAAGCAAATTTCACTCTTCACTCTGCACGGTACGGATGATACCAGTAGCAAAATAAAAACGAGTCGGACAAGCGTTATATATTTCTTTAAAGTAGTCCTAAAGTATTCTGATTGCTGCAGATGCAATCCTGCGAGGATTAAAATTTGAAAATAAAAATAACGAAAGAAAAGCAACGAAGCAATGACCTATTTTATCGAAGTAAGGCTGTCTTTCGAATCATGGCAAACCATGGAAATTGTTTGCCCGAATAATAAATTTCTGAAGAAACTGTCGCATTTTTTTTCCTGTCAAACAAACTCGGAAAAGGAGATATATCATCGTCCTTTTTCGATGGCTCAGCTAAATGTAACTTCATGCGGTGTAAAATGATGCGGAAATGTAAATAAATGAGGCAGCGAGGGAACTCTACGTGCTGGGAAGATTAATCTTTTGTACAAAGAGATTTTAGGTTTTAGTGCACGTTATTTTTCGCCACCTTATGGGGACCTTAAGGGACGGCGGCGTCACTAAGGGCAGCATTTCCTGCGCAGCTCAGTCCACCCCACACCCCCCCCCCCCCCCCTTTTTCTAAAATAGCTAGGGTAGTTCGCCCGTGAGGTTCTCTGAAGAAAAGTAAAAAAAAATCTTTTTTTCGAAATCATTTGTTGCCGTTTTCCTTTTCCTGATTTTATTAAATCCTTTCACTAGAACTTCGATCATCACCGCGAATAGTCGGGGCGTCGTTTACGGGAATCGTGCGTGTGAGGTCTGTGCGAGCCAGCCAATAGGTCTGCCACCGTTTGTCAGTCGTAGAGCTGGACACGATCGTCGCTCTGAAGGAAGCGGCGGCTTGGTACTACACTTTATTCATGGTTGGCAATGATCGCGCCTGAAAGCAGGGTACCCATGGGGGTGACCGTTTCACCTTACTTTTGAGGTCGTGGGCCGACTACGCGCCTCGGCTAGGATCGTAGAGTTGGTCGCACTCAGTGTTAGTGATTTGTTGGCTCACATGCTCTAGCAAATCTACGCAGCCAACGAATAAGACATAAGCCAAGATCAGTTCGGTCTCTACATAAAAAATGAGGTTTTCCCTCTGCCCCCCCCCCCCCCCCTTCTCAGACGGATGTGTACACAAACGGAATCTAGTAAAATAAAGTTCAGTAGCGTAGAACGTAGGGCGAGTTAGTAAGACATGTAAGACGACTGAAGACAACAGCTTTTGATATTATAACAGTCAAGACAAGATCAAACGAAAGAACATGGAAGTGCGTACTACTGCACTGCCAAACCAAACCTCACTGAAGACGTATGAAAATTATTTTCCCCACACGAGACAAAATATAGGCACAAATAATCAATCGACGCACATTTCAGGGATATGGGCATAACTTGCAAGACCGAGCTTAATGCAATAGCTGAAGAAAGGCACGCGCGGAAGCAAGGGCATGCTAAGCTGAGGGACGCCGGCCGAGCGAGAAAAGGTGACATCGCTATACACAGCGCATTTCTGACAAGCTCGGCTGTACCACATCTTCGTGACAGGGAAAGGTTTCCATTCCTGCCCTGGCTCACGTTTACCACTCAGATCGACCGGCACGCCGTCGGAAGAGCGAGGCCACCCAGCTCTTTACAGAAGGAACGGGCTTCCTATTCAGTGGCAGGTGTTTCTCGGGCCCCTGCCAATGCTATACTGCGGGCCAGAATGCGCTGTACGGACACACTGGGGCTTCTTTTTTATTTTTATTTTCACTCTTTTTTTCAGATCAATACAGACCTCGCGTGTGCAGATAGGGTATTCCAAGCTTTGGAAGCAGTTATAAAGGGGTCTTTGCCTTAAAGGAAGCCACTCTTTTTCGCGTAGACCTGCCGCGATGGTTCAGAAGTGTTCTTGTGATGAGCACGAGGTTGCAGGTTGCAGGCAATGTTTCGATGCGTCACACGCTCCCTAGACTACAATTAGGTTTTGCAAACCACACAAGGTAAAATTAGATCCATTTAACTCAACTGCTACGCAGTTCTGTTTGGACACAAGATAACTGGCGCAGTCGACAGGATAATTCCGATGGCTTTCTGCGGCGCCGGATTACCAAACCACACGTGTCGCCGGATCACCGAACCATCACAAGACTTCAAGATCAACTGGCTTGATCTGTCGATCACCAGCATCGATCGGTCATCATCATCACTTCAGAATTAATTACACGTAAAGACCTTCTGGCATAACGTGCTCGACCAAGCGCGGAGGCGAATAGTCATAAAGCGTCGATAAACCAGTCATCTTTCAACAGAGGTTATGGCAGCTGTCTTGAGTAACTGCTAGGCCACCGGTACGCTAACTCAAATTGATCGCTTTTGGTTCTGGCAGTCCCCTCTTTATGTTCTTCCAGATATCTGCCTACAGGAGAGGCAAATTTGAACGAGAGAAGAAAAAAGAGTTATTCACGACGAATTGTTCTTAATGCCGCGAAACAGTGTTCATCATTCTTAGCTGCCTACGCGGCGAGCTGTCTTATCTCGACGTTTCGTCGCGTTCGCGTAATTCTCCTTTCCGACGGCACCGGCACGTGTCCGCGAAAAATCCCTCGGGATGCAAAACCTAAGAACTTTTTCTTTTCGCAAAAGTCGAAAACGTCAGCAGCGCAGAACTCCCACTAGTGGTGTCCGTATCAAAGTGCCCATACATTCATCATTATAAATTTGTATCTACTTCACTGCGAATGAATTTTGTTTGTTTCAGGAGGCAACTAAGTAAGACGAAAAAGTGCTCAGTCAGCACTTGCGCACCATTTCTGAAGAAGGAACAATGAAAAAAAACAGTTTGATCGCAGAACGATATAAAAAGGGAAAGAAAGCACGCTTATATTGGCGCTATTTAAAACAACGGAGGACCGCAGTAGATTTACCTCACAGATATTCGGTATAAAATAGAAATCCATTAGGTTTGTAAGCATACTCAAGTAGGAGTGCATTCAGTAACTACGTCGGTGCTATTCAGGGAACGTTAGATGCAGCTGGTTTCGTTTTTGAAAGGGTGCAGCTTCACAAATGAACCACGTCGAGAGGCGTAACTTCGGTACAGCAAAGAGCGAATGGCCTGGTAGTCTTGCCAAGAAATTATGCGACCGCTCGTTGACATTGAAAGTACATTTGCACTCATGCTTAATATGCTTAATTTTAGGTTTATAAATGCTGGCAGGAAGTCCCTCAGATAATGCAGTTTCTTTCGCACGGCACAGTGATGTTTAGAGCAAGGTCTTTCAGCGTTTACTCGCCAGCAGTGTCTATTGTTTAAGCGTAACTAGCGTTAATGCCCTTCAGTGAAGTTTATTGAAGCCTGAGAACTAAACATGTTGGCAGCAGCGTTATTTTCAAGCGAAATAAAATTGAGGTGGAGCTGTAATTCGTCCAGGATTGTGTGCGCTTTCAGTTGAGTATCGTCTTCACAAGCACTACTTTCGAACCGAGGACTCCTGAACAGCCGTTATATCTGTGAAACTGCTGGTAGTAATTAATTGACTGATTGACTGATTTATTTATTGAGTCCTTTATTTGGCCCGTATTTAAGGACTCCGGCGTTTACAAATGAGTCCGGGCTATCGAACGGGAAAAGGCGGCGTTTGTCACCAGGAGGTACCCCAGGACTTCGGGCCCTGTCGAACTTGTGCTACGTACGACATGGAAGTTCAGATGGGAGTCTCACACATTTCTCTTGCCAAGAAACACTTTAACAAAACTCTGAACCACAGCAGATCGCTGTGGGCGGTAGCGGGGCAGTAGCGACCCCGTTCTCCAAGCCCAGCAACATTACTTTATTTAATAAATTAATGTTAAATGATTAATTGTTTTGCAATAACGGCGCTAACCCTTTCTATTCACGCTAGCGTCAACCTTCCTTGTGCATCCGTGTTTTCCAAACGGGAGATGAATAGGTCTGCAAAGTTTCTTGGGGCGCGAAAGGTAATCAAGTTTGGCACAGAAAGCGAGGAATAAAAAAAAGCAGTCTAGAAGGAAATAAGGGAACGGATTCAAAAGGACATAATTAAGTGAAAGTGCAAAAATGGGAACACACACACGCACACGCACGCACACACACACACACACACACACACACACACACACACACACACACACACACACACACACACACACACACACACACACACACACACACACACACACACACACACACACACACACACACACACACACACACACACACACACACACACACACATACACGCACGCACGCACGCGCAGGCACGCACGCACGCACGCACACACACACACACACACACGCACACGCACGCACGCACGCGCGGACATGGACACGGATACAAAGAGTAAAAAATTTCGAGTTAAGATTAATTAGTCGGGCTTTCTCGCAGCATTCTCAGTGCCTACGTAGCCACTCAAGACTAGCCTTTACAGCCGGTTATTTCTTGACGAGCGTTTCGTTGAGGTCGAACTGGGGGGAGGGGGGGGGGGGGCAAAGGCACTATTCCCTGCATCGCTTGTTTTGCCGTAGTCCACTGCCGCTGGAAAGCGGCGTGGTTTCAATTTGTCCAGCGAACTTGTTTCACGATCTCCAACGCAATCAAGACGAATGAACACATAAGCTCAGCGTTACGACGCGTTCTTCACCAAAGTGGAACGAGCGTCAAGTTGTAGGCCCCTGGCGCTAAGTAGAGTACCTTGTTCTCTCCTCGGGACAGTTCTACGAAGGGCTGGAGGAGGGGGGTCGGAGGGCACAGATAAGCAGGAGCGCACCGTTGACTCCAAGTCGTTTGGACCCGAAGCCTGCAGAGAACGTGACTCCGTCTTCGGGAACAACTTCCAAGGCGCACCTTGCCAGTGATCCGTAAATCGATTCCATGCTATCCCGTGCTTACTGTGTTAGAAAAACATTTCACTCTGTTGCCTCCAGCTCCGCTCTCTTTTAATCATGTTCTTTACATCTGCGCTGTTGATTCAATCTTTCTATCCCAAGTTCTGCGGGCGTGCCTCTGACCAAGGTGATATAACATTTTTGTATTACTCCAGATACTGGACTCTGAACTCCTTGTTAAGAAACTTGAGGTCGGGGCCATTTTTTTTGTTCCTCAGAATGTCGGTTCGCATAATATTTACACAGTAGTCCAGCGCTCTGAAGTTTTTGCGATTGCTGAGTGTTATCAACCAACGTTTCGAGTCACTCATGGTCACAGCGCCGGGCAAACTACGAGGAAAAATTCAGGGCTATAACAAAATTTCTCAGACTATTCATATTAAGATATTTAATTTGGGGACCGGGCTAGATTAATTCCGGCAGGAACTGCCGGCTAGGTTTGCAAGCTGTGAAAATATTTACCACGGCAACGAAATTCACGGCTGGCTCGTGCTTAAGCGGAGGCTAGTATCTCGAGCCCCCATTCGCAATCTTTTCGGAGGTTTGCAGGTTCGGATTACTCAGCTCTGGGCCGCCGAAAGCCAAATTGCAGACCCCGTGTGCAGGTTTTGTTGTGCTTTACCTGTTCATATTTCTGACCATCACATAATATTAGGTGTCGCAGCGTGTTCAATGCTTCACATTTTGAAGAACTAAAATTTAAATTCGTGTACAATGTGGCAAATGTAATAAATTCAAACCCGTTGCAAAACATGTTGTTACTTTTGTCAGGAATGAAAAAGAAGTGCATGATTGGCAAGAAATCTGCTGCTTTAATGATAGAAGAGGCGGTGACGTTGATTTTATTAGTTACTCTTAAGGTAATAGTTACAGGAACGTGCGCTGACTACTGGCGTGCTCAGCGACGTGCAAGATCCGTTAATTGTGTCCTGTGGTGAATAACATAAGCGCCTTTTCGGACACCTACCACCGTTAAGCAGCAAGCTGTTCCACACGTTGGCGGTTTCTCGCGTGGCTTCCTGCCTTCGTCGATTTTCACGCCAATGCACACAACAAAACTGTCACTATAATAAAGCATTCAGCCCCAATAAAGCTCACCGTACGGACATATAGGCTTGTGAAGGGTTCCAGCGAAAAAAAATACAAAAGGAAGAAAATAACCAGATCTAAAATGACATGAGGAAAAAGCAATGCAATGCTAGAAGTCACGAGAAGCATGATAATGAGGCGTTTTCGTCGCGGCGAGTCGCAAACAAAACATGGCTGGCGAGTCCCTTGAAGGACGCTATACTTGACCGTGCCAGCTGTCGCGTCCGCGCGACTCCTCTTATTCCGTTCGCTCCATTCACGCGTAGTCGGAGCCGATGCGACGAGGCCGCAAATGCGCCCGGGAGTGGCGCATAGCACGCTTGCGCGAATGCGTGAATGCCCCGCTGGACACGACGTCAGGTATCTTTGACAGAACGCGGTGAGCAGCCGCCTTGCGGAGATTCGGGAGTTCTGCGGTCGAAGAAAAGCTAAGTGAAACTGTGTAACACATGAGCAGACCGTGTACAGTAAGCACACAAGGGAATGGAATAGCCTTGCGTACGAATGAAAGGCCGTAAAGAACACTGCTTCGCGTTCTGCAAGACATATGCGGCGTGAGAAGGCATGCGCTCCATGGGCTACATGTCATCTCGCGACATAAGTGCCACCCAGCATGTGCGCTGTCTCCTCTAACCAAGACCACTCCAAGCAATTGATTGATTGATTGATTGATTGATTGATTGATTGATTGATTGATTGATTGAAACAACTTTTATTTCCATCAGAAAAAAGGCGCCTCCCTCCCCGTCCCCGGCTCGCAGGCCTGGGAAGACGGGGAGTCGTGCGCCCGCGGATAAGAGGCTTCCCTTTTCCTTACGGCGCGGTTCAGGTGTCCGCCGATATGTGAGACAGATACTGAGCCATTTTCTTTCGCCAAAAAACCGATTTCTCTAGAATTTGGTCCAAGCTCTGAGGCTAAAATAGAACGGGAAAAAGAAAAATACGCATCGCATGATGGGCCGAAAATAGAGCCCTTAAACTTTGGGTTAAAAGATGAGCGCGCTAACGATAGGATTACAGCAACCCCTCCCTTTTTTTTTTGTTGGAGCGGGTATATTACATATTCAACAGAAGCAAGTGCTCACTCCAGTTATGTATCTAAGAGTAGTATATACTTCATGCCTCTGTTTGCTGTAAAGTGTTGCGCTGCTATCCGTTATGATCAATAGGTTTAGCACTTCATTCATAAGGTATTATCTCAGCAATGACAGTGTTTGCTCTAGAGCAGGGGTCTGCACACACTTTTGCAGATTGTAGATTTGTCAAGGTGCCGTGGGTCGGTAAATAGATATATCGATATAAAAATTAATACAATAATACTAAATAATGACTGGCTTCAGGTACAAATTAATATCTTGATTTGTTTTTAAAACTTGTATATTCAGCTTCCCATACCAGTATGAAACAATTATCACACATAACGCTCAGGAAGAGCACAGATAATTAGATAGGAATACGGATGTAGAAATTCGCAGGAACAGATGCACACTCATATTTTTACGAATACAAGATACCCCAAAAGCCGCCGCGGTGGCTGAGTGGTTTTGGCGCTCGGCTGCTGGCCCGAAAGACGCGGGTTCGATCCCGGCCGCGGCGGTCGAATTTCGATGGAGGCGAAATTCTAGAGGCCCGTGTATTGTGCGATGTCAGTGCACGTTTAAGAACCCCAGGTGGTCGAAATTTCGGGAGCCCTCCACTGCGGCGTCTCTCATAGCCTGAGTTGCTTTGGGACGTTAAAGCCCTGCAAACCAAAACCAAACAAAACAAGATACTCCAAAATATATCATATACAAATATAAAAAACTCGACCATGGTAATAGACAAACTATACAAATATGTTCTGTCAACTGTGGTTGTAAATACCACAGAAATGTGAATTCACAAGGTTTCTCTTTACGGGCGCCAGAAAAAAACATAAAAAAGGGGTAATACAAAGGATGCAGCTGATGCTTGGATTTCACTATATCCGTATACTGTGGTTGTGATTTGAATTGTTCAAGAATGTTTCATTGCACGGATCAGCATGCTGACCCAGGCAAAGAAGTGTTCCTACCCAGGAGCGGTTCTGCGCGCGAGTCCAAGAAACGAGAAAGCGTTCTGAATGTCGCGAGAGCTCACCCAGCTCTCAGAGGCTCGGTGCGCTCCCTGCTTGCGGCCGCGATGATGTGTCGGCGTTGTTTTTTTTTTTTTTGTCTTTCGGCAGATACTGGCTTTCTGGCGAAAATGACCGTGCAAACTACAAAACTTTCGCCCGCCGGTCCTTGTGGTCCATGCTTTATCCATGCTTTATTACCATCATTACTGCTTCGGTCAAGACTAACAATTTCTTCGCAGAAAACTGCTGCCTTCCGGATTCCATGTAGCGGGACAAGATTGCACTTACTCGCCTGTCTTGTCGCCAGATATTGTTGCACTTGTTCTTATGTTCGGCTGTGCCAAAAGCGCCTCAAGTGTGTGAAGAAAGAAAACATTTAATTTTTGCCCTGCGCGAAATCGTGCCACGTACTTGGCATGCTTGTAAGAAGAAAAAAACTGCTTGGTCATCTGCGTCTATCGATTCATTGCACGCATCAGACCAAACAGGCTGCAATGAACCGAGATGAGTTTACCAGAAATGCACGTTGTCTCAGGGCCACATACGGATTCCCACATATGAACTCTTCTTTCAAAAGCTAGCCGATGAGAGCAAATTTTCGCGACGAAACAAAGCACAAAAACGCGAGCACAAGAAAACATTCAAGATGGTTAGGGCGCGAAGCTTACAATACATTATTCGTGTTTGCACTGAAAAAAAAATCTCTATTGCCTGTCAATGGGCTATTAATACAAAACATTATAGTCAAAATATCGAACGCGAATGCAAATCGCTAAACGCTTATGCAACGTCACAGAAGTGGCGAGAGGAGCGATCTGTTTTTGATACTTTGCGAACACTTTCCTCTCGCTTTGCGTGCTTTAGGAATAAAAAAAAACACTTTGCCACAGCCGGTGCAAACATATGCAGGACCACCTTGAGTCGGAGGGTCGAAAACAGCGGCGATGTTAAAGAAGAAAATAAATAAATAAAGAACGTCGCTGTAGAGCAGGTTGAAAAGTTTCATTCGCAAGGAGGAACATTACTTGTCGAGCCGAGGTTCCTATAGATTTCCAATAAAGCCTTTTCCCGGAACGGGCTCAAAACTGCATTCTCGCCGTGCTCTCGCGGGAAAAACTAATCCAACGGGAGAAACCGCACTGAAGCAGAAGTGCGGGAAGCGCTAATAAACAACGCCAGCTAGCAGCAGCATTTACATTTCAAATGCGAGGCAGGAAAGATTGAAGCTCGGAGATTGAGACGACTGCGCTCAGGAAACGTGTTGCGGGAGCCCCAAGAGCATTTCGAATCGCCGTTGGTTCATTTTGCGGCGAGCGAAAGTGAAAACCGACGACGAGTTCACAGTGTGCGGCGCGCAGCAAAATTACCGAGCGGGCTTTGCCAGATTGGCCAGGTCTGCTTGTGGATCAGTGTTCGCGGCCACGATTGATACGAATACTTTTTCCGTCGGCAAAAAAAAAAAACGCTATGGAAAAAAGTTGAAGCGGTTTTCAGGCAATGTGGTGAAACGAGTTTCGGCGTCCGCTGAATATGTATACGGGATGAGGAAGGGGAATTAGGAAAAAATGATTTCAGAGACTCAACCGATTAATGGGTCATTTGACCCGTCTCTCACGTGACAAATGCCGATCGGTCATGTGACCTTGTTCATGTCATAAATGACGCCATGTGACGTCATGTGACGTCATTTTATGACGATGACGATCACGAGGTCTAAAGAGGGGGTCTTCTGACATTAAGGTCGACGGGTTCTCTATGGATTCCTCATCTGCCCATTATGTCGCAACTGTCACTTCCTGTACGCCAAGCTCGTGCACTGACTGTTTCATTCATTCATTCATTCATTCATTCATTCATTCATTCACATTTTATTCATACACCGGAGTGTACAGGAGGCCAAGGTAAAAGCCGTTCTACGACGGCTTGAGAGGTCCCTGGCCCCTCTCTACCTATGTCCCGCAGCCATCGGATCCTACTACTTCCCCAATTGTCCTCTTCCATCCTGGCTTGCCTTGCTGACGTCGCACCAACGGGACGCGACGAACTAGCTTTGGTGCGCCAAGCTATGGGCACCCTGTATGCTTCACCACTGGTCACGTGACGACGACGTCGTTTATTGAGTACGACGCGATCTTCGCAACGCACCCCAGAGAGATTAAGCGACAGGGACACACTGTACCGCGCCAGCTTTCTCTCCAATTCTCCTTTCCCAAATCTGTCCCCCCCCCCCCTGCCCACTTTAAATACTATAGGATAGCCAAACCGTATTAGCCGGTAACCATCCACAGGAAAAGCAGCGCCAAAGCCACAACAGCGGAAGATATGGACGCGACAAATGTTGACTACCAATCGGATGTTTTATTCAGAACATTGCTTCAGAAACTGCGTCGGTTTATGTGACCACTGTTCCGGATAAGAAGCCCATGCGTAGTCAGCGCTGCCTCTGTCCATCTTTTCTGCTGTCATCGTGTCTTTGGTGCTGCTTTTCTCAACGAAAGCCCCTTCTACAGGAATTGTAGCATAAAGAAAAAAGAGAGCTAAGCTGAAAAAGAAAGAAGTCAAGTAAACAAACTGAGGAGGTTGGTCCGTTAAAAAAAAAAAGCCCTTTTTTCAATCAATGAATCTGTACCCACACACCCAACTCGCGGTCCATCTTCAGGAGGTCTGTGTCCAGCTTTGCCGAGGAGCCGCGTTGCAAAGCACTAAAGATACACTTCTTCGGGCAGGACATCGGTAGCTTATTATACACGAATTTCTATGAGTACATGAGCGCTATTTTACATCTCGTTCCGACTGAAGAGGAACCTTGCATGCACGGCGAGTGAGGTGGCGTAAAGGTTAGGCCCCGTCTGGCATATTATTAGCCTGCTGCGATGAGTGAGGGTTTACTCGGCGCTCTACGCAGTTCGAACCAAGAGGTTCCGGTCGCATGACAGCGGCAGGAAGTCAAAACAAGCATGCGAAAAACATAGAGAAACACTTAAGCTCCGCCTTAAGGGTATGTAGCGATAGGTATACTAGGTCCCTTCAGGGTCCTGGAGTCCTCTTTTCGTATCAGTTCGCAGCCATTGCGATAGCATTAAAAATCCCTGCCACATAAGTCAACGTCACCGTCGCTTCTCTGTCGCCTAGGTGTTTAATACATGCTCTTATATGCGGAATTGGCCATTCTCCACTTTACGTGAATATATTAAGGGCAGTTATCATGCCACTACTGTCGGAATGGTGTGGCTTAAGCAATGCGCCACTGGCCCGCCAGGTGGCCGTTTCGAACACAGCCACCAGTGGGGCTTGTGAGGCCCAGATTGCTCTTCGAATTATAGCAAGGCTCACGCGCAGTGCCACGGTGGGCAGGTTGCAGCTGTATTCGCTTTATTTGACTTAACTTCACTACCACGGGAGTAGGTTGCTCGTAACCCGGTGCGCAGGCGGGAGCCCCCTGCTTTTCACCGCTAAACGCTCCCTTAACTCTCTCGCGTTAATAGTTTGCACAGCCCACTTCGTGAATCGGAGTTGGCGGGATGTCGTGGAGTGTGAGCCATTCTCAGACGCGAAAGTTTTCGTTAATAATCCTCTCCACTGTGATCGGGGCCATGAACAGGGCCAGTGCAATGTAGCGATTCGTTTCCGCCTATTCTGTTCTTACCGCCAACTTTACCGAGTGGCTGATAGCGGGGGCTTGGGGTGTCCTGAACCAATGACCAGGGGCGAAAATGATTGAAAAGATTACAGATGCTTAACGCTAAAGGTGCGAAGAGTGAACAGCGCCTGCTGATCCCGGGAATTATTATTACAACGATGTCGTTACGCATGACTGCGATCTGCCACTGAACTGCCAGACAAGAAACACAAATAGCCGTAGCCGCCTATGAGTGACTGAGAGAGGATACGTGGCTGAAGGCTAGTGCACCTAGCACCACTGTTTCGGTGAGGTTCTCTGGTTATAAATCGGTTGGCCAAGTTGGTGTTCACCGGAGGGCGTGTGTAAAGAGACCTGGGTAGATTCGTGATGAATATTCAACCAATAATTATTCCACACGTATGCGCGAGAAGCAAGTCCCCACCTTTTAGTGTTATAACACTAAAACTATCAATACCAAATTTCATCGATGTTTGTCTGCCCGAAGCCCGGCTCCGTGACCTTGAAGTTGCTCGAAAGAAGCAACCATACAAGCCCCACCAGTTGCAGCACCTGCCATTTCAGGGCAGTGACGCGTCGCTTAAACGCTGCACCACTGCGCCAGGAGTGGTCTGAGAACTCGGAAGTATCTATGAATGTAGAGCAAAAAATGAACTTCTCGTATATGGCAATTGACCTATTAAATGTATTTAGTCATACCATTAAGATGGAACTTAAGTCCAATTTCGTCGATCTTTGCGTTAAGCCTGCTTGACCTTGAAAACTGAGCCTCCAACCGATAGAGAAGTAAAAACCGAAGTGCTATGCGCACCTAACTCGAATTTGGCCTAAGCGCGCTAAATCATCCGCCATTTTTTATTAGTTTTGTTCCAGACAAATATAATTCCCACAAGATTTTCTACTTCGGTGCAAACACAACGAGAGGATTCGTTCGATAGTGGGCAAATTGATTGTTCCCTTTCACATTGGAAATACTTGTACATAAGTATGTAGTTTGTTTTGTTTTGGGGGCGGGAAGCGGGTGTGTGGAGAGAGGTTTGCTCGTGGACGCATAAGGGCGGCGATGGTCGACACAAATCCAGTGAACATTCCTATACCAGCCAGCGCTCTAGAAGTTGGAACGGAATCGTTATATAATCGCGACCTGAATTCGGTAACATTGATTTGTATGTTATGTTTGGTACTTAAGTTCACTTGGTACTATCGGGATGAAACTAAACAATGAGACGACGAGGGAGGGCACAAGCAGAGCGTAGGTGAATAAAAGTACGGGTAAACCGTGTTTGTAAACGTTGTGCACATTAAAAAAAAGAAGAAAAGGAGCTGGTACAATTTGCACTGATCGACTGTATCGTTTCGAGCGCGCTCATATTTTTTTTTTTTACTGTTTTTAAGCAGCAGCTTCAAATAAACTGTGGACATAAGGAACCAATTTCATGTAGCTATCCGATACGCGGATTCAGTTTATCCATTTAGCCAGCGATGGAGCAGCCAGGACACCGTCAAGTCATGCACTAACTTTTCTTGCACCGCAAAGGGCTTAGTGAATCCACCAAAATATATTGGCTTTGTAAAGCCCCGTCCATTGCGCTCTTTACTCTGTTTTCGCATTTACTTTTGACAAAAAAGTTGATCAGGTAAGGAAACCTACCAACAAAAGATATCAGAGGGCGGAATGTCCAACGCGACACATTTTGTCCCGGGCACTAAGGGTTATCGAACACCCAACCACTTCGCACCCACAGAAACGGTTGCGATCAAAATTAGGCCCCCGAGTCGTTTTCGCATTTGCGTTCGTATTCTGTTTCCGCAGCTTTAAGTTTTACTATTCACTGTGTGTTATCCCTTTTTTCCTCCTCTCTTCCTCCTTTTAGTCCCCTAATCCCTCTTCCCCAGTGCAGGGTAGCCAACCGGAACCCCTTTCTGGTTAACATCGCTGTCTTTCCCCCCTCCTCTTTATCTATCTATCTCTTTCACTGCAGATATCGTAAGGCGAGTCAATGTTTATTTTTTTTTTCTAACGGTAAGACTTTTCAACCGACTAGCGACATATTTTGTTTATACGCAGCGAAACACCAGAAAAGGCGTGTTTTTACCGAAACTACACAGATAAAGGAGCAAAGGAAAAATGTAAGCATGAAAAAGGCTCGTGTCTGTAGAATAAAAAGTGAAGTTAATGGAAAAAAAAAACTGACCAGAGGCAGCAACCTAGGAGACAAAACAACAAAAAATATAAGATCACTTGATTCTCTGGCCAGGCCCGCGGGATAAAAAGAAATATATAGAGAATAACATTTGTTCGTTTTGCATAACAACAAACACAAAAAGAAAATGCACTGCATTGACTGACTTGTGAACTTCATGCCGCAGTTCTCAATCTCAACCCCCCCCCCCCCCCCCGCACTTATCGAAGAAAGTAATCATAATCACGCGAACGTAGGAAGTCGGCAAAGAACAAAGCGGTAAAAACGGTGTGGAGGAGGAGGGCTGGGGTCCGGAGCTGGCCAGCATATAAGAACGCGAGCAGACAACGTTAGCGATAAGCGTGATCGCAAACACGACGACCTCGCGGCAGAATATTGAACGCACGATGAGGTGCCCCGTCCCAGCCCAGAATGACGCCGAAATCAGCGTGGGTCAGGAAATGGCGCATTCGTCGCCGAGGCCCCATTCCTTTTCCTATTCCACGGGCGACCGGCGAAAGTGAAAAGATCGCCGCCTCTCTGGCTGGCTGGCGCCGGGAATTAGAAAGGAAAAGGAGTAAGAAGGAGAAGAGAAATGGAGGAGAAATAGAGGCGGAAGAGGAGGAAGCCAAGCTAGCTATAGCTGTATAGGCAAGGCGCGCATCAATGCGTAATCCACGAGGGTCTTAGGAAATGAAGTATCGAGCGGAACACAAGGTTTGCGAAGAGCATAAGGAGTATGAGGAGGAGAGACGGAAAGAAGATGAAAGAAAGAAGAAATAAAAGAGTGAATGAAAGCCAAATCTCGGAGAGCACAGTCACGGAGGCAGACGCTTCGGTAGAAAAAAAAAAAATTCCGCCGCGCGCTCGCGCTCGCCGCCACAGAACCTATTTGCGGGAAATCAATCTCCTGGAAGGCGCTCGCGATGCCGTGTGTCTGCGTTCCCCCTCGATCTAGGGGCGCTCCTCCAGCCTCGACAAAACGTTCCCTAACTCCTCCTGCCCCGCACAACCCCTGCGGACACAGCAGCGCCCTGCTGATCCCGCCACCGGCGATCCGCCTCTTCGACCCTTCTTTTCCCGCCTTATTTTTTTGCGCGAATCGGTGCGCGCTCCCATTATAGATGCCTCCTCTCTCAATCTCTCTTTCTCTCTGCTCGCTAAAAACGAAGAATACCTGGGCGCGCGTGCGCGATCTCTCCTCGAGAGAATGCACGCACTGTATACGTGTGCGTGGCCGTCTTGACTTTCTTCTTGCGAGCGCTCGAGGGCTGAACCTGCGTGCGCCTCGCATCAACGATTCCGTTCCCCCTTCCGCTATACGGGCCCCGCGAATGCACGGATAGGGGACGAAATGGGTGGAATAACCCGCGCAGTCAAAGGCATTGTCGACGAAGGCATCCAAGCTGATTGCACAATAACGGAGGCTCTTCCGTGCATGGACTCTGGAGATTTCCCCGAGTCCTTAAGTCGCGTCCCGTCCGCGTCCTCGCGGCATTATCTCGCGTTCGCCGAGGGCGCCTGTCAAGGCCTGGTGCCTGAGGCAGAAGAAAACAGTTCTTGCTACTTGCTGCGAGAAGAGCGTGCTTCTCCCCTTACGCATATCTCGTTTTAACTCGTAGGAAAAGAAACAATGTGAAAGTTGTCTAACTTAAACTGAGCGCGCTTTGTCGCAGTTTTCGCCCGCTCTTTACAGAAAGCATAGTTGAGGTCGACGCAGTTTACACGCGTTCTGAGAGCGAGAAGCATGATGCTCGCGGCTGCTTCTGGCAAGTTGAATATTTAACTACACTGCTGCTTGCGGTTCCACTAGTGAGCACTGCGCCCACGTCACGCTGGCTTGTGATTAATGATACGCGAGCGGCAACTCGTAGCGCACTAAATAAACGTTGACGGCAGTACACAGGAAAGTGCAGAGTCGGTGTGGTTTTTAACAGCAGGAGAAAACGCAACGGCTGAGCGCACAAAACAAAGTCGAAAACGTGCTCGTCTGATAAACCGGGTTGGTGCGCGGCTAAAAGAATTTAAACGTATTAACCGAGCCAGACCGCACGCGTTTTCATGACTATACGAGTGATCGTCATCGCTTGAAAGCACAGTAACTGAAACAAATAGCCCAACTTTTTTATTCAAGAAATAACAATAACATACAAAGCAAGAATCATTATTCTCATAATACATGCACCCCGATTCTCCAGACGCACGATTCCCGCGTATGTTTAACTATGCCGTCGCGGTGGCTCAGTGGTTACGGCGTTCGGCTGATGAGCCCGAGGACGCCGGAACAGTTCCGGCCGCGGCGGCCACATTTCGATGGAGGCGAAACGCAAGACGCCTGTGTACTGCGCGATGTCGGCGCAAGTTAAAAAAAAACCCCAGGTGGTCCAAAATTAATCCGGAGCCTTCCACTGCAGCGTCCCTCGAAGCCCGTATATACCGCCTTGGGACGTCAAACCCCATATACCGGATACCGGTTTAATTACAGAGTGCGCGCAGTGTCTTTGGTCTTCGAGTGGACGAGAATAGAGCGACTCGAGCGAGCATAAATTAGAAACACAAACTCCTCACAAAACTGCTGGCTTGCCGTAAGCAACACCGAATGAATGCGGACGCGTTTTTTGTCTCTAGGGGCTTGCACTAGCAGAGAATTAAGAACGGATGCACGCGTTACAGGGCGAGAACATTTGTGCCCTATGCGATGGCAGCGTGCCCGTCGCAGCTCCCGCCCTAAAGGGAGAGCACGTCGAATGGCTCGCAGCCTTGGTCAGCCTCGTTCTACCACCTGGTGGTATAACGTCGTGGGAAATGGACGGACGGAAAGCACAGGCTTACGCTCACAAAGAATTGAGCAACTTGGCGGGGGCGATACAGGAACAAACGCGCTCGGCAGTCGTCGAAGTATAGAATCACCTCCACTCTCGGCTGGGCCCATTTAAAGTTGGCAGAGTATAGTTTCGAGATAAAGGGGGGGGGGGGGGGAAGCACCTTGAGACAATATCAAACAACGTAGAAGCAGCTGCGCGTGGCTGAAATCATTCGAGATAAATCTTACCTCATCTCCTGACAAACCGAGTGTCGGTGGCTTAAGGCATAAAAAAAGACAATACAGAGCTTCGCGCCAATATTGCAAGGGCGAACAGCGCCTTGGAGCAAGTTCGTGCAAGTCGGCTGGATTATTGTTGCTCGCTACAGGGCTTCCTTGCTTCCGACATGTCCCGGGATGTGTGTGAAGGTATTAAAGGTCATCTTCCCACATCCTCCTCCTCTTTCTTCTAATCCTCTGTCACGCAATTCGCGGGCGCTGAAAAAACGTGTCGGGCCTGCATCGCGTCAATGCAGTTGGCAGGTGTCCGAGGACCGAGCAACTTTAGAATCATTCTCAAGACTACGTCGATGAGCTGCTAAGTATAGCGCTGTATGAAAACATAATGAGACAGGCGCGATCAGCATTTCGAATTAAAGATGCGCAGCAGTCTTCGTCAAAAGTATGCAGCCCAAGGTGTCTCCTTCTGAGCACTGCAGTGCGCCTCCTCTTGCATGCTCAGGGAGCCCACTCTTAGGAAGGCGGGAGGAATTTGAGTTCTCAACCCTCCCAAGCTTATAACTGTCAAATACGCTACAGACATCCGCTACACGGCTTGGAACCAAACCCCTTGGGCTGCATATTTTTAACAAAGACTGTATACATGCAGTGTTTTGCATGTAGTACATGGCGCGTGAAATGCAATGTGGCAGGTCACGACAAGACCAAAGTTCACTGAGCCAAACAGCGCGATTCGGAGAACAAATGCAGTCTAATCCACCGCGGTGGCTGAGTAGTTATGGCGCTCGGCTGCTGACCCGAAAGACGCGGGTTCGATCCCGGCCATGGCGGTCGAATTTCGATGGAGGCGAAATTCTAGAGGCCCTTGTGCTATGCGATGTAAGTGCACGGTGAAGAACTCCAGGTGGTCGAAATTTCCGGAGTCCTTCACTATGGCGTTACTCATAGCCTGAGTCGCTGTGGGACGTTAAGCCCCCATAAAAAAAAAAATTGTCTCCTGTCAGAGACAGTTCAGAGCCTGGAATTTACGTTTTCGCGCCGTGAATGAGAAACTGCGCCACACCGCGACCCCCTAGTTTTTTTTTTTTTTAGTGCATCGCGCTTATGCAACAAAGTTTAAGGTCACTGGCTGCGCAAATAAAAAAAAAGAAACAAGCGTCTCTGAAACGCACACGCATTCACCTCATCAACGTGAATGGGAAGAAGAGTGCGCGTTCACTATACGAGCTCATCAACGACGAGTCCGCTTTCACTGCAGAATGCGCTTGAACAAAAGAAGGTGTTCAAACCATGTTCAGTCGCTTCCGTAACGCGCACCTGTTCGAAGCGTTCCTGCGCGGAGACAGAGAAGTTAGCGAAATCAATTACAACGGTCCGAACCGGAAGGGGCGTCGCAGCAGCAGCAGAACCTAGAACTTTACGCTTCCATGAACAACACCATTCGCTTTTTGCTGCTGTGGCCGCTGTGCCTGAGGACACGCCGTGGACGCGTTTAATTAAAGCGCGACGCCATGCGGCGGATAGGAGAAGCACGCGACGGCGACAGAGGCAACGGAGAGGACGCCTCCGCGATTGGCGGTGAACGCACTGAGGTTTCTTTATTTACTTATTTATTGGCCCCATTCCAAGGACGGGCCGCTGTTTATGCATAGATTGAAGCTGGAAACGCGTAAACGGAGCGTGAACGAAATAAAAATGCAGTGTTTGAAAGTATTAAGAAAGGAACTCACCTGCGCGCGAAGGGGAGACTCGCATGTAGCGAAACGAGAGTTACGCGAGTTGTTTCGTAAAGAAGAGAACGAGAAATGGAAAGGGCTGACTCGAACTCGATGCATCTTCGAGATCATCTTTTTTTTTCTTTTTTACGCGGCTGCTGGAGGGACACCTTTAATAAGGAAGGCAAATGAAGAACTGGAAGTTATCAGTCTTTGGCGCCGACGAGAGGGAGTCAGTGAATTCCGCGAACTCATTTTCGCATTCGTAATTCCGCTCACGAGAACAGCGATAAATTGCTGTGGAGATCGAGGCGTGCCATACTTTTAGCCCGCAGAACTAAGTTTTAACCGCGAACTTTTTTCGTGTTGCGAAAGCAGCGACTTTGCGTGCGCCGTGAATTTAAGGCCCCCCGCTCAAACGGTGGTCTGCTTTGAAAGCGGTGGCCGACAATGTTCCATTTGCCTGTGTCAGCGCTTTGAATTTGCTGGAAGCAGGAAATCCTTGACGAGGTGGTGTTTGCGCAGCATATATATTCCGCGGATGTGCAGATATGCGAGGTGCAGCAGAAATGTGCTGCTGATGGCCGCTTTCTGACGTTTCGCTCAAAGAACGAATGTTGTGGTTAAAATTTCTGCCCTGCAAAGGTTGTGCTAGTCATTCCGAACAAGCGTGATGTACGAGGTTCGAATGTACTCTTGAGATGAAAAGAGACTTCACGGATAGAACAAAAACACGCAGACGATGGTGAATACTCATTAGCGATCCATTTTGTTTTTCTTTCTAGGAACTTAAAATGCATGCACTCATTTCGGCCACAATGAACCTTACGCAGCGCATCAATTTCCCGAAAAAATACAAGTAAAACTTGGGTTAACCTTTACACTGAGGGCGCCTGCAGGCGTGCGTGCCGAACTCTGCCCAGCAAGGTTAACGATCGAGTGATGAAAGACCGAAAAAGTGCAGATTATATACTATAGAAAATGAGTCTTTACATTGTACTAGTTTTGAGGAGCGTAGGGCACCCTAACTGCTGCCCTTCAATAGACGCGGTCGTAGTCGTCGCGTGAAAATTGCCGCCCAAGACCACCATCAGAAAAAAAAAGAAAGGACCGTCACGACAAAAACATGGCATGCAATTCCACAAAAACGGGGAAAAAATAAAATGCACAGAGTAAACAAAGCGGCAGAAGAGACAGCGGGCGTGCATCATTGAGCACTGGTTGCAGCAGGCGACGACACCACAAGAACTGACAGGTGCTGGAATTCTAGACAGAGTTTACAAAGATGAAAGGCTTTTAGCGCCAACAATCGGCATTATCTGCCGAACATTATTCCTAAACCGAGACAAACCGAATGCTTCTTAATCTTAACTTTCATCTTTCTGTCCGAAAGCCTAACATCAGTGTCCAACATAGCCGGCCTCAGCATATGCTTTGCAATTCTTCTTGCTATGTAAACGCCATCTTTTGAACAGGTTCCGGGGCCAGAACCGAACATTACCGCAGTGAGCCCGCGGCCTACGTTGACGCAGCTGTAGCCTCGACTCGCAAGTTTTGGTATTAAAGATGCTTCAGAGGAATTTCACTGATGATCATGCAAATAAACGAACCAGTTTCATGAACAACCAAGTGTGACAGAACTCCGGAGAATCAATCAATCAATCAATCAATCAATCAATCAATCAATCAATCAATCAATCAATCAATCAATCGACTAGTCAGTGCATACTAGGCTCCTTTATTCTTGCTCAGTACATATTCTTCACTAACACGCCAAGTAGGAAGCCTCGCATAAAAGATGGCCAGACCGCTCAGCTTTTAGCGCAGTTTTATTTCTTTCTTCGTCTCTCTCCATTTATACTAAAAAGCAAATCATTCTGTCTGTGTAGAAGCTCTCATTACTGCGACTTCTTTAAACTGCTTCACTTACTCGGCCTCACCCGCACTCCGCCCTCATCTATCGACCGATGACAGCACGTGTTGGCGAGACGCTCAAACTCATTCCCTTCTCACTGAATGGACCTCCTTATGCACATCCGGAACAACTCAGTCCACAGTTGATCAAAATATTATGCAATACTGAGATAATGCTGAGATAATGCTATCCTGACTACGGTCATACATTTTCAAACTGCCCACATATTCCCTCAGCTAGTCCCTGTCGCAAATCCCAGCCGAAAACTCTCAATCTCGTGCGTGAACAGCTAGGCCTGCACGACCACCCGAACCTCTGCGTACAAGCCACTGAGCACATGAGATCTATCCTGGCTTCTTAATAATGGACATGGCGCAACATTAAAAGCGTTTTCCTCTTGCCCTTCTCTACATCGAATGCAAACGGGCAGGCGGCAAAACAAGCAAGATTCAAATCTTGATGATACATACAACTTCGACCGCTGAAGTCAACTATCTGCACTTCTGAGCCGAAAGTGTGGGTTTACAATAACTATAGAGGCTCTGGTTGGAGGGGAAATGGACAAACATAAAAGTAGTCTACATTCGAACCACGACGCATAAAGTTTCGGTCCAGATCAGTCGATCCCGTTGAGCCCACTTGTGAATTGAGCGGTGCTCATTCTGACTAAAGAACGCAACGCCTGAAAGGGGCCGCCATTAAGCCCTCGCATTATCTACGGGGCGCTCGAATCCAGGGTTCTTATCGGCGCGTTGCGACAAAAGAAGTCCTCAGGCAAACGAGCTTGCGCATTGTTCCGCCCACGATGCCGTTCCATACAATCGCCGACACGCGAGCGAAGCGCCACAAAACGGGCCTCACGCTACGCAGCACAACAGAGGAGACGGAACTCTTAATCCGCTGTGCGGGCTCGCCGAGGATAAGGGCTATCATAACGGCGCCAAGCCCCAAGCTCTAATCTGCCTGCCACACGTGTGCTCAGGTGCAGTGGGACGCACACTAACTCGATTCGTACCAGTGACAGAGGCAGCGCAAAAGGGCTGCCGTGCACAGCGGTTTGCTTCCTTTTTTGTCTGCCAAGTAGAGTGTAGGATGTTGAGCACAATGTAATTGCTTTCTATACGGAAACTAGTCGAGCCGTCATTTTCACCAACTGGCCAAAGCCAAGCGTTATCGGATGCTGAGTCCAGACCAAGTGCATAGACAGCAGAGCCTTATGATCCATCAACCCATTCTGAGACATCTTGTTTGCTGGTTACATAATAAAGGATTGAGAACGAGTTTGTGTACAACGTAGGCTATCCGGCAGGTGTACTACGACATCAAGCTTTTTTTGTAACAAAACAGCCGCAAAGTACTAGAGAGCGTCAATCAGCTGAGGCAATATATTTGAGCTTTGTTTGCCAGTGGCCTTCGCCCCATTCGAGTGCTTTTGAACGTACATCCACAGCCTTCTTGAAGTCTCAGTCTGTTCTGTATTATTTACTCTCTTGTGTTGAAGTCCAAGCCTCGCTTCGCTCTGCCAATTTCGAGAACTGCCACCAACAATTTCTGGCGAAAGCCGCTGTCTGCGGTCACTGCTCGCCTCTAAGCCTTACTTCCAGTGACGCAAGAGTTCCAGAGCTCTGCCCGGCTTAGGAGATGCGTTCTCTGACTGGACAAATACCTTGACAGCCAAGCCGATCGCAGACTTAAACTAGCCACGCAGCTTTACACGGAAGAGCGCCAGCGTGAAGCTTCGATAAAGCCGTTACGAAGGAGACGAGACACGCGGAACAAAGAAAGACAGATTTCTTCCGTTTCATGGTCTCCCGCTGTTTCCAGAACTCAGGTTTCACATGGTTCTGACAGGAGCACCGAGTAAGTACAGCCAAAGCCTGCGAAGCTTCCGAGAGAGTTTGAAAAACTGAACCTCACAACGCCGAGAGATCTTCAAACTGAGACAAGCAGCGATGAAAGATTGCTGCAGTCGGCGATTCAGAACACAGCCCATGACAGGTTGAGAAGCCGACCGGACGTGGTCATCCAATACCTGCCATCTTCAAGCACCTTCAACCTATTCTTACTTCCCTGTTGAGAACGCGTCAGCGATCCCCTGTTGCATTCGCTGAGCAGCTATGCGCATTATGCAACTCAGCGACTTTTCGGAGGTTCGATTTTTACTGACAGTGACCGGAGGCAGTGGAAACGAAATGCGAACATAAAAAAACCTTGTCTACAGCAATTTAAGCGCAGGTTAAAGTCCTATGAAGTTGAAACTGGTGCAAGACCCTTTGCTACAATGCGAGCCACAATCAGGTAGGAGTGCCACATAGTCATAACATAGTTAAGTAAAAACTACGGCGTTAGTAAAGCTATTCGGCAAGGAGTATGAAAGCGGCAACCATGTGTTCACTCTGTTACCATTGCAGAAACTATCGTTGAATACTGAGGGTGTCTTCAACTAAGGATGCTTCTGGAGAATACTGAGAATGCTTCGAAATTTCCCCGGCTATTCGCTGCTGCACCGTCACAGAAAAGTTCGTGAAGCAATCGTTACACGTGTCGAGGGACCGGTGAGACTTCCTGGTGCCATTGCGCTCGTCAGTGGTCACCGCGAGATTCAAGCGGCGGAACGCATAGTCCGTGAAGAGGGAGGAACATTGCGCGAACGTTCTGGTCACGACATCGAAACCCGATGTTCGTGCAGCGTGTCGTGAGTGCGAATCGCAGTGCGTGTATAGTGCGTCTCCGAAGTGGTGCGCACAGGGAAAGATTTTGTGCGCCAAAGAGGATACGTCACGCACGACCCATCACGTGTGCGCCACGGGACACGCGGGGTGTGGCGCGCTGACAAAAGAACAGTGCGCAATAAATGATGGCCACGTGTGACATTTGAGCGGAAGTTGGCGCTCTTTCGTTGCCTCCTCTAAACGATTTGTCATGTTTTGACTCTGCCGTTGCTTGCATTCCCGTGCCATTCGTTGTACCGAGGGGACGGTTGTGGATGCGCAGCTAGGCTCCTGTAGGCAGTAGGCTTAAGGCAGTAGGCAGTAGACTTAAGAGGACAGCTGCAAGCCTGGAGATGTCGCTCTAACATCTATCAATTAAAAAGGATGGATAAAAATTGTGAGCCAGGTGCTCTGCGTGAGGGAAACTTTGAGTCTGTTATCTAGACATTAGCAGCGGGCTCTTGTCTATCGTAAATCTGTTTCCGCGATTTTCTTACACTTCTATTCAGTTTCGCTGTTCGTCGAGTCCTGACTTGGGGCAAGCTGTAACGGAGCCAAGATTGAGAATACTTAACAAACGAAATGAACCTGCTTAACGAGCGAGCCTAATCAAATAGTTGGAAGTAAAACTCGCAGTGGGGTTATTGTTGTGTAGGCGTCGTTTGTACACATGTGAGGGAAACCAGTGCATCGTTTCCCCTTCCTCTTTACACCGACAAAGAGCTTCAAAAGAAGCTTCCCCCTCGGAAGCACGCAGTTGAGAAGAATTACTTGCTTTGGACTTTTACAGAGTGAGAAGCTGAAATCTATCTTCAAAAAAAAAATTGAAGAGGTTGCATGATAAAGCTGGCTTCCATTGATGAAAGCATCTGTAAGCGCCTGATAGACCCTCATATGAACTAACAGTTTGCTCCGTACAAGAGTGGAGAGGAATCGGGAGTAGTCGTCATCAGACGAACAATGCATGTTCTCTTGAAGAACCAATTCCGCACTAGTTCATGGCAGTTGCAAACAATGGAGGCTAATATGAGCAGTGAAGATGCGTATTTTACGTGATGATGATGTTGAATTTTATTGGTGTAAGGGCAGCTTTAGGCCAAAGAGCGTCATGGCACAAGGCATTTTCTTTATGCTCTGGAGCCATTTTACAATCATTTCACCTAAAAGAAGCCGAGCACAAGTTCGGGAGGAGGAAGCTTAGTTGCACCCAATGTATCACCGGTGGTTTCCCGGGGGCACTAGGAACCAAACCCCGCACCTCCCGCATGCGAGGCGGATGCTCAAATCACTATAGGCTACCGCTGCGGTGACGTGTATGTTAGTGGCACTTATGTATTTTCAAATAAAAGGCCAAAATAAGCAGCCTTCAATGCGTGCTATCATTATCTGTCATATATTTAGTTAAAAGAATTGAAGGACCATAGGTACCAAATTTTTACTTGCGGTTTTCATTTTCACTGACGCATTAGATATTAGCATACATTGACCACCCAGTCGTATTCCCCGGCGACCGCCAGTCAATTTATTATTGAATTTCTTCTCGACGCCATTAAGATTTGAACAACCAAACAATGGTTGTGACCAACAAGGAGAGTTTGGTCACATGAGGCATGAAAGAAACTGATATGTAATTGCTGATGCGTAGATTTATTTCGCGGCAATGCTTAGATCAGCCTGCTTCAAGAGCCGGAATAACAAAAACATCGTATCAGCGGTTATATTGCAGTTTTTTCATGCCTCATGTAATGTAAACACTTCCTACACGTCACAGCCATCGTTCGGTCGATGAAACCGAAAGACCATGAGGGAAGAAATTCAGTTATATATTATTTAGCGATCCTAGGCGAATACCACGCGGCGGTCCATAAATATTAATGTCTTAGGCATCGTTACAGAGATTAAAAGATGCAGCTACTAGTCAGGAACGATCTTGAGGGAAAGAAAAAGAAAATCTAGGCAGGATCAGCTTTCTCTTTTTTTTTCTTTCTGGTTATGGGACTGCGTTCAGAAATAGGCCACCATGATCAACTAATGGAAGCAACCTCGGAACTTTCGCTCTTATCTCGTCCCACTACCGGACTGACACGCTGGTGGGGCCTCGCCAGGCCGTGTTGTCCATCCCAAACACAGGATAAACAGTTTGCGTGCAGTACTCGCTAACGCAGTCTCTAGCGGCGCCTCTGTTTTCTCATTCATCGTAAGGGGATGCATTGCCGACTGGGTGAAGCTATTCCTTATGAAGCCCTGACCTGACCCGCCGAAAACGCTTCAATCAATCCGTTACTACTCTAAAGCATTTTCGAAGCCAAGAAGAGACGTTTGTCGGTGTCCTTAATCAAACGGTCTTTAGCATTGAAGTGAGAATTCTGTTTTGCGATTGCTAGAAGAAGAAATTACAGGGAACTCCCCTAGTCTGTGGTTTATAACAGAAAAAGAAAACAAAACAGTGTGTTTGCCGAAAACAAATGAAATAACCAAATGCATTTGTACGCTGCTTCATATATCTGTATGAAACTTTTTATATTATTTTATTTGACAACTCCCTATTAATAACATCAGCTGAGGATTTCGGGTAGTTCATAAGTATGTTGAGATGGTGCCGTGAGAAAACTCGAAATCTTGGAATGGCAATATATAATAAATAATTGGTTTTTGTGGAAAGGAAAATGGCGCAGTATCTGTCTCATATATCGTTGGACACCTGAACCGCGCCGTAAGGGAAGGGATAAGGGAGGGAGTGAAAGAAGAAAGGAAGAAGGAGGTGCCGTAGTGGAGGGCTCCGGAATAATTTCGACCACCTGGGGATCTTTAACGTGAACTGACATCGCACAGCACACAAGCGCCTTAGCGTTTTTCCTCCATAAAAACGCAGCCGCCGCGGTCGGGCAATGTGGATTTTCGAAAAATATGGTGTTATTCTGAAAGCGCTGAAGAAAAGTTAGCGTACGAATTTATTGCACCTTGACCCCTTTGTTTCGCGTGACTAGAAAGGGCACTGGAGACAATTTGAAGTCCGCCTGTACCGATCAGTTAACGCTTTTTAATGAAAAACGGGCTTTCATAAGTTAGAATAGCCCAAAAAATTAAATACAGGGGTCGCCACCTAACACTGCGTCCACAAGCAAACTGCAGCACGCCGAATCAAATTTTTCGCGCGGACCTCTGAGGCTAGGCAACACGGCCATTCATAGATGGTGATCACGGTGTCCTTTTCGGTGCGGACGTACGTCACGCGTTTCATTCGAGTGACGGAAAAATTTTTAAATCCGATTTTTTTCTTGGCAAATAAACGCGTCTTGTGCTGCCACACAGACGTCAGCATAGTCAGAAAAAGTTACATTATTGACTTTTTAGTAGAAATAAGTTGAAAGGAGCTGCCCTAAGCGTCTCTATAAGGCCCGGCAACGATTGGCGATATGATGAAACGCAGCCGCGATTACGAGTCCGCTGCCGTCTTGATTTCGCACTTAATCTGGGTGAAGATTGGTTTGGTTTGGTTTATGAGGGTTTAACGTCCCAAAGCGACTCAGGCTATGAGAGACACCGTAGTGAAGGGCTCCGGAAATTTCGACCACCTGGGGTTCTTTAACGTGCACTGACATCGCACAGTACACGGGCTTCTAGATTTTCGCCTCCAACCTGAGTGAAGAGAGGCTAGCCCAACATACAGACTATAATTATTTGCACTGCATCTTGCGTGAACAAAAATTTTGACGCTAAATGCTATTTTTCCGCTCTGCATGTTATTAACTGTAGAGAACATCTGCAGGTTGCAGAATTAAAAAAAAGAAAGCGATATTGTAGGTGATCACATCTCTCTGCATAATTCCCATACAAAAATGATCATTGAGTTCTAATTCACTCTCATTGAGTCCTTAAGAAATTTAGAAAAGTTTAATAAATACTAAATTTTTGTTCATTTTTTTATTGATATGTCAAAACGTTTTCAACTGATATGCATGAAGCCAAAAGTCCCCTAAACTAAAAAGATGGGAAATAAAAAGCCCTTAATTTTCCTTCCGTCGTCTGCTCATCAACTGACACGAGTAATTTTAAGCCTCATTTGAGTTTGAGTGAATACGATGCTTACAGGTCAATTGAGTCTCATTTGAATTTGAGCCAGCAGGAAGCCAATTGCCTGGGAGTTAATTCAAGCTTAGTTAATTTCGTTCAGCAATAATTTCTCTGCAGCTTAATGGTCATGGTACGCTGAATAAAAAGCTGATCAGTAGTATTTGACGTAGAACGTTTCAGAGACATTTTTTGAGCACCGACTTGAAGTATTAAAACTCTTCAACATGAAAAAAACTTTCCATGTAAGGCTGCGTCAAGCATCGATTTCAAGAACTGCATTATACTTTTTCTTTCGCTCTTCCCTTACAGAATTCTCTTTAGACAGTCTCTAAACTGTCCACTGACTTCTGACTATAAAGTCTAAAGACTCTCTCTAGACGAACCTTAGAGAACAGTCTATAGGTAAACCAAATCCTATAGGCAGTCATAGACAATCTATAGATTTATGAACATACACTTTTAGTAGACATTTGTCTATAGACAGTCTATAGACCATGATTATAGGCAGAAACAAATATCTATAGGAAAGCAACAGAGTCTATAAGAAGTCTATAGACTGCATATAGACCATTTTTATAAGGGTTCGGGCACTAAGGACTCAATTAAACTTACATAACTTTGTAGTTAAACCTCTTGGTTCGTGCCGCGCACAGATTGCATCAATGGCACTGAAATTGTTTTCGAAACTTGTGGTTATTAACAACATGGGGTTGGAGGCCGATGCATGTATGGTGTCGCATGCTTATGCTACGTTTTAACGACGTCTCAACGACCCTGTTTTTTCGTGCTGCTTCCAGATTACTGGCTCAGGATGTTTGCTTCAACATTTGGTGCATGTGGCAATAAAATGTTACTTCAACGTTTCGGAAAAAAATTGCGCATACGCTGTTGCTTTCATTAAAAGCATAGCGTTGGAGTGACGGCGTGATGTTTAAAAAAGGTTAGAGTATATAGCGGACAGGTCATTTTATTAGTTTTTACCCAGATCCATAATTTTATAACGATTTAAACGTTTCACTACCGCGATTATGGAGTTGGGTCAGTTGAATTTACTTGAAACACAGTGGACAATTCGTATTGCGCAAACTCAATAGTTTCTTAATCTATACACAACAGCCATTTTTGTAACGAAAAGCGCGAGTACTGAACTGTACTCGGAAGGAATGCGTGCTTTTAATTTTACCACGGCGCGGTCAGAAATAAACTTCTATTCGCCGTTGACATACGAACCGAATTCGCATAGACGCAGTCGCAGCCTGCGTGCGATCGCAATACTCATTTCCTTTAACACTTGTTTCTGTCAGCGCATGAAAAAAACATTCTGAATAAAGATGCGTCCCCAGAAAGTATGTCATTTGTGACTGCAGGTAATTAATTATTTCACATAATTAATCAGATCAGTAAGAATTAAAATTTGGGCGTGTTTTTCATGGGGAATCTCCTGTAATGCTGTTTTTACTTTATTTTTATTTCCGTATCCAGTGCCAGTCTCTTTCTTGTCTAATCCCGAAAATCACAATAACATGGGCACCATGAATATAAGTACAGTCGAGGACAAAAGTCTGTGGGCCGCGTGCTCTCTAAACGAAGCCGACAGATTTATTATTAGTTGCCGACTGGGGAACATCACTTGTGGAGGTTGTTGCTGTTGCCTCAAATACGATGGCACGCACCGAGGTGAAAGTCCAACCTCCTCTTTTTTTCACCACCACAAGTGTGGTCTACTGCCGGCGGTTAATAGCAGAACATTCGGCTTCTTTTACGAAGCATGCGGTCTAAAGACTTTTGCCCCCGACTGTACATATGCGGCTAAGGGCCGCACTTGTGTGTGAGTGTCGCTCCTCAAACTTCGGAGCCGTTGATGTGAAAAAAAAAAAATCGGCTGAAATCAACTGCTCTATAAGGGCGCTCGCGTTCGCTGAAGAGTCGCCAGATGATGACATGACAGCTTCCCGCTTCTATCATTATTATCATTTTCTAGCATGCACCAATCGAAGTCTCCTAAGCGTAGTTAGACATAATTTTCAATTGTAGTGCATCTTGAGGCGTTTGGTTTGCCAGTCTGCCTCAGGTGACAGTTTCCGATGAGAAATAGACACTAAACCGCGTACGATGTACCTTCAGGCTTCGAGTTATCGCATACCCCGAACTACACGGAAAGCGGCCAGCCGGTCACAGCTTCGGCGTCGATGTAAAGCGCGTACAGCTCGCCGCAACAAACAAAAGCATCGAGGCATTCCGCAGAATGAAGTACATTAGGCGCTAGATACGGATAGAACTTTTCGCTAGATAAAGCGTCAAACCGTAAATGACAATAAAGTAGTTTTTCCAGAATACAGCTTGAAAACTGAACTGAAAAATGCCACTTTCGGGCAAGCGTCGCCCCCTGCCGAAATTTCAAGAAAAAATTTATCGAAGTATTGTGCACGTGTGACATTTCAACAGGCCGCAGCTCCTTTACCCTGACGTGAACCGCGGACTTCGCTTTCTCCTTGCTTTCATTCAACAACTTCCACCCTCACCACCTTTGGGTTGTGAACTGAGCAATCAGAATTTATTCATCATCGCAGTCCTTTGTAAGCCCATTAGGCGCAGTATTTACGTTCAGGCGTTATGACCATCAGCACCCTTCCTGAAATAATGTGCGCAACTTGCCTCCCAGCCTTTCCGGTGGGTGTAGAGGGCGGGAGGTTCTGAAGTCGAGCGGATAATCTGGAGATTGTTCCACAGTGCACGCTGAAAGGGCGAGCCATGCCGATAAGAACGGTAGTTTCGCCACAGCGCGCCAGTGGCAATGAGAGCCGGGGGCGAACTTCCCGCTAGGGCCTAATTAGTTTCCTATGGTCGCTGGTAGCCGTGTTTTTGCACTTAATGAGCCCTGGAGAGAGCGACTTCCGCTACGAGCTTGAATGCTGGCCCCCCAAGTTGAACGCCATCGGCTTCCTGTTAAACCGCACAGCAGCAGACGGGGGCTAACCGCAGAGATCGCCGGTGGTGCTAGAAGCTTGCCGCTGTGTCCACTGCGCGAGCTTTTGGCAGGCCTCATGCGCTTAAGTGTGCATGTGAAGGGAAGTGTATTTGAATGATTTTACTCTTCATTTCAAGAGCAAGAAATAGAGTGAAAAAGACGGGACACAATGGAAAAGGCAATACGTACTAACGATAATACTTCGCTTGTATACCTTAAGTGTTCATCTGTGTCACGTCTTCAGCGTTGTGTGTTCCAGACTCTGAAAACTTTGCGGGGACTTCAAAAATAAAAAAAATGTAATCCTGCATTCTTAATTTTTATCAGGGACATTTGCATCAGAGAGAATTTCTACGATTAGCGTGTTAGTCCTCGATGTCGTAGTGAGTAGAAGTAATAATGGCTGACATCACGACCAAACTTAATGATGGTATGGTTCTTTCAGCACAAGATAAGTTTGAGCCGCCGCGGTGGCTGAGTGGTTACGGCGCTCGGCTGCTGGCCCGAAAGACGCGGGTTCGATCCCGGCCGCGGCGGTCGAATTTCGTTGTAGGCGAAATTCTAAATCCAGAGTTCCCGGGCTCGAACCCTACCGCGGCGGCTGCGTTTTTATGCAGAAAAAACGCTAAGGCGTCCGTGTGCTGTGCGATGTCAGTGCACGTTAAAGATCCCTAGGTGGTCGAAATTATTCCGGAGCCCTCCACTACGGCACCTCTATCTTCCTTTCTTCTTTCACTCCCTCCTTTATCCCTTCCCTTCCGTCGCGATTCAGGTGTCCAACGATATATGAGACAGATACTGCGCGATTTCCTTTCCCTAAAAAGCAATTATTATTATTATTAAATTCTAGAGTCCCGTGTACTCTGCGATGTCAGTGCACGTTAAAGAACCCCAGGTGGTCGAAATTTCCAGAGCCCTTCACTACGGCGTCTCTCATAGCCTGAGCCGCTTTGAGACGTTAAACCGCCATAAACCATAAACAAGATAAGTTTCTGGCCATTCAGAATGAAATATTAATAAATTAGCCTACTAGCCAATGATAATATGCCATCAGTGGTCACGTGGTCGAGCTCTTCTTCATGTGGCCCTGGTATTGTGTCCTCTTAGGGGCATACTAGCTTCAGGGTGTCTGCTGCTATTGCGGTGCAGACACAGCTTGTCCGTTAAGATCGCCACGGAACTTGTCACCATTTTTTTCCTCTTTCCTGACCTCAATCCCTTTTATTCCGTCGCGATAGGTGCCACCACTCTCGCTAGCGCGATTACTATCTCCAACGCCAGGCTGACACAGGCGGAGACAGCGGAGATAAAGACAATAGGGGAGACGAGAAAAGAAACGGCCATTTTTTTGCCTAATTAAGCGAGCTCAGTTGCAATCGCTTTCACCGTTTGCTCGTTTAGAAACATGCCGATACTCTACCCCCGTCCACTTATTCTTTACAGCCGCGTCGTGTCCGCCTTCACTTTTGATGGCCCACAAGGGGTACTTGGTACACCCACCAAGAGTTCCTTTGAGGCCGCTGGGTGTCAGCACGTGTAGTTACCTAAACGGTTAAACAAGGTAGCCTCCTCAGGTAGACCTCAAGAAAGACAGTTGCAAGTCGTATGTACCCGTCACAGTGACTCAGTAGCCAGGGGGTTCTGCTGCTGATGATGAGGTAGCTGGTTCGATTCCTGAGATCGCGGCTGCATTTTTATTCGGACAAAATGCAAGAAATTAGATAGTTGCTCGTGCCCTGACTCAGAATCTATCACTCTGCCGGCCCACTTTATACCCAATATCACAAGTGCAGCTCTGTTGCGCATCAGTAAACACCTTAAAATGAAATCAAAGTAAGTCCACGTGGTGCGGAGCCGGTGTTTGAGGGTGTTGGAGCAGAAAGCCACATGTGTAGGGCTCAGTGAGACGGCTTAATCCTGGATGAGAATGAAGGTGGTAGTTGAACTTGCTTTCTGGCATGTTCCTTTGCATTCGTGTTTGCTTGCATGTTCTAGCAATCTACACTGACACGTGCTAGAATTCCATCTATATGCTTTACAACATGACGTAAAAAAAAATTAGACGGAAACTGGTTCATAATATTTATCTCAATCAAATTGGAATTCGACACGAGAAAGATATCTTGTCGCCTTTGTATAGGTCTGAGCATGCCGACCACGAACCCGAAGTGAAAGAATTCAAATGCAAAAGTGAGCTTCATTCTTTCCGAAGGCAGTGCGTGACTGGAATGGTATCTCATCGGTGGTAATTAATATTATAGATGATTATATCCGTGCTGCTAGTTTGTGAACATTTTTGCTTGGATTGTATACTGGACATGAACTTTAGTCGTACTCTCTTGTACCTTTCCCTCTTCCGCCCCCTTGATGTAATGATCAAACGGCGAAATAAATAAATAAATAAATAAATAAATAAATAAATAAATAAATAAATAAATAAATAAATAAATAAATAAATAAATAAATAAAAGGATGTTCGGGGCTGCAACCGATAACTGGTCGGCTTTCTCGGTATTCGGCGCACGAGTACTGTCTGTTTTACAACATCTTCCGGGTGGCGTTCGGAAGGAAATTTCAAAAACTTTACATCCAGCATGTGCAGCCATTAACATGGGATTGCGAATTCGTGTCACGGGCCTTGGCTTTGAAGCGCAAGAACTGCTCGAAACTCGTTAACATAGCCATTTCATGCCCTGAGTCCACAATGTCCTGAGCACACTAAAATCCTTGTATACAAGATGCAGTGTCTAGAAGTGTATGCACAATAACAACCTGCTCAAATCTGACAAATCTTATACAGAACGGTCCTAATCCTGGCATGTGCAATCAAAGCACAAGATCGTAATTTAAAATGGACGCCTCCGTGTTTCACGGTAGTTCTGGTACGGTACATGTGAGCGTGACTGTTGGCTTGTTTTGCAAGAATAAGTGCTTTAAAATGCCTAAAATGTACTGAATTATTTATCTGACGACTTTTCATGGGAGAAATGAATAACAAGAAATATAATCCAGACACTTAAAGCACAACTGATTCAAGAAGTGGCCATATGGAATCATCGCAAAAAATACATAATTAATCGCCTCACAATGAGAATTCGAAACTCCCCCAGTGGCTAGTAATTATCACCTCAAGGGGGATGTACTGGCGCCGCACGCGCGTTTGTTCTGTTCTGAGGTAACGTCAATTGTGACAGCCCTCCAGACTCCAGATAATTTAGTGCGCGCACTACGCCGGGAAATTTTTACGAAGGTCATTTTTTCCTCCCAGAGCTGGCACGTGTCTTGTGCATAGCGCATACAAACACATGCTACAAGGCGCCCAATTGAACATTTTAAAACCAAATTAAACGACCAGTGCTTGTGGAGAAGCGACGGTCCTTTAACGAGAACACCTTTAACGATGCGCACAATGCACCCCTCCAATACTGCCGTCGGTGCTAAGAAAAAAATAAATAATAAAAGAAAAGCGAATGAAAACGAAGAAAATAGGATAAACCGAAAAAGAAGAGAGAGACGGGTGCGCAGGCACCCGTGGTTTCGATTGGCTTCGTTTGTACATTTTTCTGCGCGACGCGGGAAAAGAAGCTTCGCGAACCGACTCGTTTCTGAGCGCCGTGAGTATAGTACTTTTCATTCCTCCTCGCGGGCATCGTACAACGGGCCTTCGCTTTGAGCGGGAAAGGAGAGGAAAGCCGAGGAACGATATTTACCCTCCCCCTAGAACGAAGTTCTCTCTCAACAGCAAGATTCTCCCTATGCTGCGAGGAATTGTATGAACTGAAGTTCGAACGCTGGACGAGGCAGAAGGTGCGCGGCCACGCCGACGATCCGACCTCCTCTCCCTTTATGGTTTGTCTTCTCTTTCCTTCTCTCTTCGTGGGCTCCAGGGCGCCGCTAACAATGCAGGCCCCCCGGAGCGCTTCGCCTCAACATCATTAACGATTTCGATTACGCGCCACTAATGCGGTCTCCGACTCCGTTCGTGGCGTTCCACGTGCGCTTGGCACACACCTGCCTCGCAGCGGCTCGTCTTCGGAGCTGCCGATGCCTTCCTCCGTTCGTTGGTGGACTGACTGTCTCTCTCTGGACTGCGATCGACAACTTGGTTTCACTTTGATTTTTTTTTTTTAGTTCCTCGCCGCTCGCTTTTCTATCTTTTCTTTCGGTTTCTTGAGCCCCTCGTTTGCACTGTGCGAGAGTTTCCTCCGAGATGAGGGTAGTATATAAGCGAAATCTCGATCGACTTGGAATTGAGAAAAGAAACAATTTATCGATTGCTATACCCCCGCCCGCCACCGCCAACTCGCACAATTTCCTTTTGTCCTTGCCTTCGGCTTGAAAATGTGAAATGAACGAAATGAAGGAGGAACGACCGGGAGTAACGAAGTCCGCAAAATTACGTCATAATCGAAGGGTTTCGTGATTTCGTGCCGTAAGTGGAATAATTTCCGTTCTGAACGCGGTAAAAATGAATAGCTCTGGAGTTTTCTCTTTTGTGGCCGATACATGCGCGGCATTGCGTAGTTAATTCAAACTTGCACACTGAAAAGTTTGCCCGAAGCTTCAACCTGAAGGTCATTCTGGCCTCAGATAGGGAGAAAACACAAGCCGCTTGCGGAGAATTGTCAAAGACATGAAAATTTTTGATGGTATTCCGTCATCTAAGCGATCCGAACAAACATACAGACGAATCGTGATATCCCCGCAAGCGGTGGTATGTAGTAGCGTAAGGTCGGAAAGAAAACCGGGTGAAAATTCTGACCATAAATCAACTCCCGGGGGCTAAGTTCACAAAGGTTAAATCAAACTGGACACAAGCTCACAACAGGAAGAAAATTCTGTACAGCGGAAACTGATGGGAAGCTGTGAAGTTCCTTGAAACCGTTATGCTAACGCAGCCATGTCCGAGGACATCCGGGCCAGTTCCGAAGAAAGCATAATATTTGCGAGTTTTGTGATGAGTACGTTGTGTCGTCGCAGACCAAACTCTTGGAGACAGGTGAGGCCTTGGTGATTGTGGGATAGCTGTAGGTCTCACACGGTTCTTCGAATACACACCACTGTGATGGGACCTTACATCTGCATAAGGAGAAAGCTACTCAGAGTAACTACTAGCTGTGCGCCCTGGCATGGCTCACACCATAGTTGAGATTTGTGTCGAGGTATATTGCCTCAATTAAAAATCCAGAGTTTATATAAAAACTGACCGTTATTGCAACAACTACTGCTGACGGTTGCACAGATAAGGCAACGGTACCGTTAAATGCAATTTTAGTGTGTAAGTACTTGAGCCCGCTCTCAGCGATTTCGCCGATCTTTGTATGAGGCCCGCTTGGCCTTGAAGCAATGTAGGTGGGCCACCTAGGTCACGTGACCTTGTGGAGTCATCACAACCTTCCCACCGGATTATGAGTGCACTGCCCCCTGTGGCAGGTAGCAGCTAAATTGACGATTGGACCTGAGAGGTTGCCCGGGAAGAGCGACCTGTGTCCCACAAGCTCCACCGGTGGCAGCACCTGCCATCGCAGGGCAGTGGCGCATCGCATAACCGCTGCACCACTGCGTCAGGAGTGGTATGAGGACTACCAGCGATCCATGACTAAAGAAAAAAATGACAAATTCTTCATATATGGGCATTAACCCATTAACGCCACCTTAGGGTAGAGCTTATGAGCCCCTTCAGTTTTAGTGCACTAGAACAAAAATCCTCTCTCAACGATTTCGGCGACCTTTGTTTGAAGTCTGCTTGACCCTCAAAACCGAGCTCAAATCGAAACCGAAGTTAAAAACCGAAGTGCTAGCGCACCGATTTCGCATTTGACCTAACACCCTAATCGACCGTCATTTTATTTTTCTTCCTAGGGTGCCTTCTTAGGCAGAATAAATCGATCAGTTTCTGCACACATTTGCCAAATTTTTTGTAGCGATAGCTACATTACGGTAGCATTTCGAGCCTTCAGCGCGGCCACCATGGCGGTGCCGTGGCTGGTGACGTGGTTGGTCACGTGTTTGGGCCGGCGAAAACCGAGTGGGGGGGGGGGGGGGGGGGGGGAGGGAGGAGGGAGAGTGGATTCACGTCCAGGGACGAAGATGAGAAGGAACGCCCAGCGAAACGGAGCGGCGAAAGACTGACTCTGCAATTTGACTGAGCGAGTTCCACTCGGCCAGCTGTAGCTATCGCGTCACTCCAGGTTTAACCAGAGCTAAACCACAGTCATTTGTTTAGCACAAACGAATTTACTTAAAACAGTTGTAATTGTGATGAAGTACAAGCATAGTTCGCACGATAAACAGGAAAGAAAACCAGCATCGTCAGGTTGAAGCATTAAACTATACCGTAGTTGCAAAGATCCAAGAGCTCGCATTTGATCTTTACCAAGGTCTAATAGTCTGTAAGTCAGTCCATGACTAAGCTAACCTTGGGAATATCCGCCGCGGTTGCCTCAGTGACTAGGCCGCTCGGCTACCGGCCAGAGGGCCCGGGTTCAATCCCGGCCGCTGAGGCCGCGTTTAGACGGAGTTGAAGCGCGAAAGGTGACTGTGTGTTTTAACGCCAGGTGTCGACCACCTCACGTTAATGACCGTCGGGTGGTCGAAACTTTTGCGGAGCTTTAAACTCCGGAAACCTCTTTCCCTCTTTCTATCTTTTATCTCTCCCTGATATCAACAGCAGCCTAGTGGTTTGCGCGAGGTGCGGGGTTCGATCCCCAGTGACGATGGGTATACCCACAGGTGATACAATGAGTGCAAGCTTTCCCCTGGCCTGGTGCTTGGCTTATCGGTGGTGAAATGCTTGGGAAACGGGTCATTAATCGCATTGTGAGTACAGGAAAACACCTTGTGGCGTGGCACTCTTCGGCCACAGATGGCTGGCGGCATAAAAAATTAATCATCATCATTTATCGATTCCTCCTTCACGTATCCTTAACATAGTGGTGGGAGACGTCCACTGAGGTGTGCTACAGTTAATCTCCCTTTCCTTTCCTTGATGGAAATCTAGAGTGTACTAAAATAAATATGAATGAAAATCGATTTTTCTTGGACCACCGAAAGATACCGCCTGTAATTCCATGAGTAGTTGATCGACCAGCTATTAGGCAATGAACTAACATGTGAAACGCATGTTTTAATCGTCAGCAGTGCAAGCGTGCAACCGTAGAATGAGCTTTCCCTGATGGAATTCATGAAACTGCTTTTGCTTTTCGCGCTTGCTGATCTATAGTTTGCTCATTTAAAAGTTGTGTCTTGTGCATTCTTCTCTTCGTCCCACGTCGTTTTGCGCGGTTGCAATATGCACTCCCCTATAGTTTGCTGTCTGTAGGTGCATGCTGAACTGAGACCCCATGGTCCCATAGCAAGCTAGACGGTACCTCCCGCGTCCACGCGTTTTAACCCTTCTCTCAAGAGATTGTGTCGACAGCTGTCCACCACGGAGCCTAGGGCGAGTGTGGGTGTGTCTTTCCACTTTTACACCGTGTTACACAGTGTTACACCTAAGGCGTCCAGCATCCTTCTAAAGCAATATCTCGTGTTTTCTCACGGCCCTCGGGAAACGCAAGTCGTTCCGGGCATCACACTGTTGACAGAAGCTGAAAGCAACACGGGCTTTCAGCCACACTCGATTCCACGACACCTGTCCGCTTCACACGGTAACCCCGAAGAAGACACCGCCGTGCATCGCGATCGCGGGGTGAGCACGACAGGGGGGGCACCTTACTTGGCGCGGGAGGGCAAAGTCGCGGTCCCCGCGGGCGTGGCAACCTCTGCCCGCTCATCCATATTTCGGTGCAATCGACTCTTTCGGTACGCGCAGACTGCTGTAACCTTCGCGCTTGCACGCGCGCGAGTGTGCACAGTGTGTCCGACACGCGACGTGTGTGCCCTCCCCCCCCCTTGCCCCTGACGCGACAGCGACGCCTTCTTCTCGGCGACGTGCGAAACAGCTGGAGGAGACGCGGGGCTCTCCGCGCGCGCGTCTTTTGAGGCATTCCTCGTCCACTAAGCTGCTTCGCAAAGTGAACTGGTGAACCTGGTTGTGGACAGCGTTAATGAGGTAGATTTGTGAGGACGTTTTTGAAGTCTAGTTGGTGCATTACTGGAATTGGTTCTGAGCGCAGAAGGACAGGACAGAGCGCTTCGGTCCTTTCTGTGCTGTCATTATGAACTTAAAACCAATTCCACTGATACAGACTGACGCACAGTGAACTTGGAGGCTTGCTGAACAAGGGCGTGATGGTGAGGCTGTCGCCGCGTCAGGTGCTGTCTTATACAGTACATGCACATGTTACGTGAATATAAGTATGGTATACCCAATAGCTTACTGTGACCCTGTTCACTGTAATTGAATTTATTTCCATTAGACGCGTGCGTGACGTTAGCCAGCTGTAAGAAGGAATCGCGGTGAATGGACCTGATTCATCTAAAACAGTAGTCCCTTATATAGCATGATGCTAATGTGGGCAACTTTAACGCTGCAATGCTAGAAATCTGCACTTTACCGCAGCTTCAGTGTACACTCTATAAATACGCACGCAGGGTTTTAGTCTAGCTCATTCCTTTCCCTAGAAAGGTGAACGTTTTATTGTTAAAAGAACAACAACAGTGGATTCGCCAGGCTCAAGAAAGTGTTTCTTAAAATTTCACATTTATCTTCGAAATACGAACCACGGATTTCACTGCAATGAAAAAGGAGATTCTTTCTTGCGTATAAATGCGACTCATGCTTGGAAGTACCGTGGTTGCCACGCCTATTTCTAGTCAAACTTCATTTAAAAGAACCCTGAAGCTCCTTTCGTGGAATCTACTATTCGTAGCAGAAGTTCTTCCTCCCTGCTGGCATTGCCAGCGTGCCGATGTTGTGAAGAAGCAGGTCTGATGCAGCACGTGCAACGCTACCGATGATCACCAAGCCATACATTTAGAGACTACGGGCAGTGTATTTTCTTTTTCTTTATTTATTTATTTATTTATTTATTTATTTATTTATTTATTTATTTATTTATTTCTCTTTCTTTCTTTCTTTCTTTCTTTCTTTTTTCTATCTATCTTTCTTTCTTTCCTTATTTCTTTCCTTCTTTCATTCTTTCTTCATCTACACAGTTTACAAATTAGGAAAAGATAAAACAAAATTACATGTATGGACTATCAAAAGAATGTTGAGACGAAAAATAAGGTCACAAAAGCTCAGCATATAAAGTAAGCATAAACTCTCAATGTAACCTAAAAATTACTATGCTAGTGCTCTCGTACTCTCCACGTACTCTGTCGTACTCAACCAATGGTAAGGCTTCATTCTAGGAGCTGTACTAGTGCTAGATAGGCACTTTTACATTATTTCTTTAATCATTCCGACACGGTCAACCTCACGATCAACAGTGTCGCCAGTGAGAGCAATTTGAGTGACTGCATAGAGGGGTGCTGCAGTTTTTAGTGCGACCAAAGCCTGGATACCCGTCTCTGAAGAAATGCCCTACCTCGAAGCCGACTGTGTGCACCTGAGCTCATGACATTACATGGTCTGCTCGCTGTATTTCACCATCGTAACCTCTCGTGCATACGTTCTCTCCCTATTTCTGTCTTATTATTTCTCTTTCCCATAGCGCGAAATAGCAGACTGGAGACATGTTACTCCGGACGACTTCTCCACTCATCCTCACATTAAAGACCCCCCCCCCCCCCCCCCCCCCCCCCCCCCCCCTCTATCTCTACACCATTGTCGCAGGCAACTGCCGCCTGCCTCGGAACTTCGTCTAATGCAACACACTTCCGCTCCATGAGCACGTCCTGTAGGCTGCTCTCATGAATCATGCAGGCTGAACGCTAGGCGTGCCAGGCTTCCGGGCTCAGAGAACACAGGCACCGTAGGTACGCGTACGCACTTACTGCTTCTTTTGTCGTTTTTGTGCTCTCTCGCGATGGCGTTAATTTGGCGGCTGGGGCTTAGACACTCGACGATAGGCGTCAGCAGTGAGGGAGAGGCAAACAAACGCTGTCATTGGATGGAGCTAGTCTTTGAAGAGCTTCTGGCTCTTCCTGCTCCAGAGCCTACTGTTTTTTTTTCTTTCTCCGGGTCTGGAAGTGGGAGTGATACATGAGTTGGACTGTTGGCTGCCCGCTGTCTCGCTGCTTAAACCACGCGTTATAATAAAAACTATTCTCGCTTTCCTGTTTTGATCAAAGGTCAAATTTTCGAAAGTATCCGAACGTGATTTAAAGGTTTGCGATCAATCGACGACTAAGCTATCGAAATATCCACCTGAACTGTCATTGGCTATCGAGGTTGGTCAGCCACGGAAGCCCTCCCATTAAGTTGCTAAAAAGTAAGCCACTCACTGGCTGACGACAAGCCTCAAACAGCACTGCTCCGTTATCTTCAGACAGAGCGTAGAAAATGAACATCAACTGCTCGCGGATGCGCTCTTCGGATGCAGCAAGCTTTTCTCCGTGCAACACAACGTCCTAGTGCGTACATCTTTTCGGAGTAGGCTACTGCGTGTGGCTACAAAAGGAGAGAGAGAAGCTACGCGGCTTTAAATACATAACTTCTGCGATTCAGAGCTATCCTTTAGTCTTTGCTGCGGTTGGCATGGCAATAATGCACGGTAAATGTAACCAGCTTTGGGTGAAATATCGTTAACGAAGCAGCATCAGCTGCTGTCTCGTCTAAGCCTGTTTCGCTAGCGCAAGCCTGTGGCTGTACACAGTCGCACAGAGAGAACGCGCAATGTTTTCGTTCCATCCATAAGTTTGCTTGCGTGGGTTGCTTTTCTTCTAACTGTGTTTCAGATGAACAGCGGAAGTGAGGATTGAAGCAGAAAGCCGTGCGACGAATGCTTTTGCAACGTATGGCGAATAACTCGTGCAAAAGGCGCTGTAGCTTTATGTTGCCTACGCTATTAACGCAGAAGCGTTAAGGGTACTGTTCAACAGAGAATCTAGCGCCGTATTTGGAGTTTTGTCGAGAAAATCGGGAGTGGCCGAGAGGGTTGTGACGTCACAACCACTTGATCTCGCGCGGGTAATTCAAGCACCCCACAACGATCACACAGTACAAAAGCTGTGACGGCGCTACACAATTCCTCATTGGTCTATGTGGGCGTGACGTTATTTCACCGCCCTTACGTAGTGCCCCTGAAGAAAGAAAAAAAGGAAAAACGGTTGAGGCAGGACTTGAACCGCTGCCTCAAGGGTTGTGAGCCTGGCACTTCCCCTTGACCACTGAGGAACGTCGTCCCGATTTGGTGAAAGGGACGTCGTGGGTGTCTTGTGGTAAAATAAATGAAAATCGAATCAAATCAAGTAAAGAACAGTGTCCGTGTCTGTGAAGCGATATGCAACGAGTGCCCAGGCCGCTGAAGGGACCCGTAAGCGCTATTGCGTCTTACTTTTAAGGCGGAGTTTAAGTGTCCCCCGAACTTTCCAGTCTGAGGTTAGCTGCTGTCCTTGAGTTTTTATTGCTATCGTTAATGGTGGAATGTGGTGAAGGGAAACATCGAATCTCCCACCAAAGGACGAACAACTGAGTTGCTTCTGTTTCCTTGAGGCCCTTACTTTTCGCCACATAAGCGCAACTCCTTTTTTTTCCACATTTCTTTCCAGTTCACGTGTTTTCCCATTCCTTTTAGGCAAGGGTTTATAGGTAAAGAGTTATGCTAGTATTTATGGCCGACAGTCAGCAGCACAGCCCAGCGCTACACGCAAGCAAGACACGTTTCCTAATTGATCAGTCCTAGTTAAGATTGGTAAACAACACGCTAATGTTAACAGTCGACAAACTGCGCAGGTAGCGCTGGAAGGAGAAAGCGGCGAAAGGAGAGGTTATTTAGCGCATTTTCTTCGGTAACAAGTCAGCGCAACATAGGACTAACATGAGAGGGGCAGATAGAATGACGCGCTTTTCGCTTTTAACGCACTGTGTTCTTTATCTTTGTTACCTGAAGGAAGTAGTATCGTCAAGTATGGGTCGCCAGAAAAGTCACCGACAACGCCGAGCGCACCGGCAGCATGAAACGATCCCCGAATACGTAATGAGATGGGTCTCGTCACGCGTGTTCACCTCGCGTTAAAGAAATCCCGCGGCTTCCCGTTGCCCAACGTTGGCCTTGACGTCGTTATTTACGCTGGAACCTTGTACCTTTTCTCTTTTTGAGCGCATATAAATTTCCTATGGCAACTTCACATTATTTCACGCGAGACCTTGTCGCTGGCCCTGATTTAGTTATTTGCACGGGTGTGTCAGGCTTAACAATAAAGAAGCAAGTGAATTTATACTGAAATGCCAGGGGAGGCATAGCTGCTTTAAAAGCGCTGGGAAGTGATGAGACAGGCCTCTCTCAGGAAGAAACGCTAATCGCACACAGCAGGAGGCAAAGAGACACCTAAAGCAAAGAGAGAGGGGAGAGAGGAGAGAGAGAGAGAGAGAGAGAGAGAGAGAGAGAGAGAGAGAGAGAGAGAGATGATGAGGAGGAGGGGGAAGCAGTGCGAACACTTCTGTGTACATGCATAGTAAATAAGAAATCTTCCAAGAAAAACGCTGGAAACGGGACGATTGCACGAACTTTGCAAGGCGAGAACAAAACAGAAAAAGAGCGCCAAGAAATTCAAAGATAAATCGAAAAGCTGAATACTTATAAGTGACATCTTCACTTAGCTATTTATTTCTTAGTAAGGCTGCCGGCCTTGTGCAGGAAGGACAAGAGAGCAAGTGTGGAATGAGTTTAAAAGTTCAACACAGGTCAGAAAAGATGACACTAAAGTTAATCAGAGAAGGAGCACACCTGCGAGGACATTACCTGCAGGAATTGTCGTTTCGCACGTAGAACGCTGGCTAGGTAAGGTTCCGCAACTATTTTCTTGGTCACTGGAGGTGTGAGAGAGCCAAATCAATGGCCGACATGATGGGGATCATGGGATGGAAATAACTAGAAGGATAAGAATCGGCTGGAGCACATATGGCAGGTTCTCTCAGGTCATGAATAGCAGTTTACCAATATTCCTCAAGAGAAAAGTGTACAAAAGCTGTATCTTACCGGTACTCACCTACGGGGCAGAAACGTGGAAGCTAACGAAAGGGGTTCAGCTTAAGTTGAGAACAATGCAGCGAGCCATGAAAAAAAAAACGTTAGGTGTAACGTTAAGAGACCGGAAGCGGGCAGAGTGGGTGAGGGAACAAATGCGGGTTAATGACATCCTAGTCAAAATCAAGAGGAGTAAATTAGCTTGAGCAGGGCATGTACTCTGAAGGCAAGATAACCGCTGGTCCTTAAGGGTAGCGGAGTGGATTCCAAGCGAAGGCAAGCGTAGCAGGGGGCGGCAGAAGGTTAGGTGGGCGGATGAGATTAGGAAGTTTGCAGGCATAGGGTGGGCGCAGCTGGCAAAGGACCGGGTTAATTGGAGAGACATGGGAGAGACTTTTGCCCTGCAGTGGGTGTAGTCAGGCTGATGATGATGATGATGATGATGATGATGATGGTGCAGTAGTTCCAACTTTTCTTCCACTAACAAGCTCTCCATTTACGTGGCTATTCGTTATGACCCGATATTGGACGTACAGCCTTCGCCAAAAGTAACCCGATGACGGGCTTTGCTTTCGAGTCGTACAGTGGAGTGCTTACGGCACACCTGAAGACCGAAAGGTGGCGACAATGGTTCCCCTTATCTTACGAAGATTTAGAGCTCAGGTGGCGCCATAAGTGCCCCTCTACACGTCTAAGAAGAAAACGTCGTGTCCGGTCCCTTTTGGCAAAGATGGTACACAGAGAACCACTGGTTTGCGTTGACCGCTGATACGCATCGGTATCAGCTAACCGATTACTTCATGCTCCGTGTTGCAGAGTCCGCGTTTGAAATTAGCGATCCGGTCTGTCGCTGTATATATCCACGGTTAGTGGTCTCTTGCGTGTTTTTTCATGGGAGCTCGTAAATACATTGTTTATGACGGCGGTTCTACTATGTTCTGTTAAGTATATAGAAATCAGTGATTAGAGTGTTGAAGTTCTGAGTGTGCTATTAGGGAGGTGAACCGCGGTCAATTAGAGAGCATTTTCCTTAAATATTTAGTTCCGTTGTATTGTTCAGTCCTGCTGATAAGTATGCGTATAGGAAAACGTTACTCATTACAGAGCGCAGTTCATGCATAAAATATCAATCTTCGAAGTCATCTGTGCCACTTGATAAAAGAAAAGCCAAATGCTAGCTTGTCAAAGATGGCAAAGCAACGGAGGATCAAACGACATCATCCGCCAGTCGCCAAGTGTGGCTCCTCTCAAGTTAATTTTTTTTTTCATTCAGAATTTTATTACCGGTGGCCAAGTTGGCAAGGAGAAATCTTGAAAACGGAGCATCCGAGCGCTCGAAACTTCAATGCCGTTGCTCGACATTCCCTCGCTGCAGCTCCCTAAGAAAACAGAGGAAACGAACCTCTCGGGCGAAAGACAACTTGTTCGCTCAGAAATACTGTATAACGTTCGGTCGCACCCGGAACGGGGTTCACACAGCGTGCAGTTTTCTTTTTCTGTCGCTAGGCGGCGAATTTCCTTTCGCTTGCACTATCGCGTTAGCGCGACAAGGCAGCGATCATTGCGATCTAAGTTTACCTTACACAAACACACACGCTGCGCGAGACAAGACAGGGGTCGAGGAAAAGTGTCCGTGGATTTCAAAATAAACAGAAAAAAACACCTCTAGGCGCGCACGTGTGAGCAGTTCTACAGCGAGCCATCGAAGCGTTTCGCGAGACACGGCTTTCTATTGGGAAATAGCTAAAAAGAAGCAATAAAAAATCGCGACAAGAGAGAGAGGCGAGAGGCTATAAAGGCTATAAGAGCAGTGAGTGGGAAAGGGGGTGAGGGGGAAGAGGAGAGGCGGGGACGACGTCGTGCTGATGGGGCAGCGGTGGCGGCTTCGGCGGCGACGACAAGCTCGGCCAAAATGGGCGGCCCGCGATCCATCAGGCGCCGTATCTGATGGCGGCGCCGCACGCGCCCTCCCAGGTGAGCCATAAATCAGGAATATACTCCCCTTCCCCCCCTCCCCCCTTACTCTCCATCCTGTAGAATTCAGCGCTTGCCTTCACTGCACTCGCCGCCGACATTGTGCGTTTATAGAGCACGAGAAAATGCTAGCGAATCTCGGCCCCGTTACTGTCAGTCGCAAACTACTGACAGACACAGTTCGTCGCCCCACACTGTGCTTATGCCGCGAAGGCAGTTCGCAGTCGCTTCGACCCGCGTGAAGCCGGAACGTTTCGATAGTTAACCGATGAACCTTGGGCGAGCGTCTGCCACAATTTCGTTGTAAATACCGTCCAACTTCGAGGTTACGTCAAAAAAACGATCCAAAACAGAGGTGACGTTCTCGTTGTAAGCGTCACTTCGTTAGTGCGGCGTATACATTGCTGCTCTGCCGTGCAGGTTTGTTTCTATAGGAGCAGTAGGTTTCGCTCTGGTGGATCACATATGTATATACCGCGACACTTAAGCTTTGGCGAGACCGGCGGCTGAGGCGCAGTGGTAACATTAATCACGTCTGGCCGGAGCTGTGCAGAGCCCCCGCTGTCTGTTATCGCCGCGTTCCACTCTCCTATCGTCTGTCACCGCTCGTCCAGACATGGCTAAAAAACGATCGAAATATCGCAACGGTTACAGTCAGCCCGAAGTTCGATGAGAACCGTGTGTGAATGCCGAACGACAAGAGGAAACGGAAGCTCGTTCCGGTGACTGCATGCGTCTGTTCCTTCCTGCACACTCTGTATAATATTATACCCTGCTCCAATATACGATTCCTGCAGTGCAACCACAACTGCGGATCATATCAGCCTACCAGGAGAAGTGAACTCGCGCGACTACGCAGACTGCCACTTCGCGACTCGTCCAAAAAGTTTATGGGCCGTACTTCTGGACAACGTGGAGAATGAAAAAGAACAAATTCTTCTTTGCTTGCCCAGTGTCCGGGCATGTGCTCGTTAGTGTGACGTCAGAGGCGCCTCCTGCATGGCGGTGCAGAAAGGAAGACGTCGTTCAGCCCATGTGAACGACCTAGACCTTTCACGGGGGTGCGTTCCATGGAACTGAGTGACGTATCGGTTCACTGGCTGTTCTGCAGTTTCAATACGCGTGAACGAGTGTGGGCACAGAGCTGCGCATTTAGCGATGGCATGCAGTGAGGTATCTGAGCGAGCTCTGTGAGCGGGACTGTTCTGGTTTTCAGCAAAATGGGAGAGCCGGCGGCGTAACTGTTTATTTTTTTATTCAAAAATATTCTATTTCGCAGACTTCAGGCCGCTAAGTATGGCAGCGATGAGAAAGAGAAAAGGCTAACCGGAAGTCTATCCTTGTTATCTACCCTATGTAGAAGAAAGGAAAGATGCGACGCAAAAGGGAAAGAGAGAGAGAAGCGATAACGAATGACGTAAGTTAAGAGAGAGAGAGAAACTTTATTTGGACCATTAAGGGTTTAGCGTTCGGTCTTCGTCTTCATCGCTGCAGACTCTTGACCTTCAGAGCAGGGTTGGGCCCCTAGTCCAGGGCTCCACTGAGTCGCGCTGCTTTGTTTGCGTGCTGCACCATTGCCCTTTGGGCGGCGAGCTCGCAGCTGGTGAGCCAGCTCTCCCACTGCTCCGCACTCGGGGTTTTGTGTTGGTGGAACGTGTAGTTTCGCTTACACTCCCAGGTTATATGGTAAAGCGTGTGGGTTGCCCCGCACCACGGGCATGTGTTCCTCTACTGTGTAGGATACATCTTGCTAAGTATATGTAGGTTAAAGGATGCTCCCGTTTGCAGCATCCGCCAACTAGCTGCTTCTTGTTGTGTGAGGCCCTTATGTGGCGGGGAGTATCTGATTCTCCTTCCTCTTTGATAGTTTAGGTGTTCTGAAAATCCGATCTCCACGGTGAAGTGCTCGGCTCGGTACGTGATATCTCGAGCCAAGCTGTCTGCCCTTTCGTTTCCTTCTATCCCCGTGTGTGCCGGAATCCAGATTAATTTGTGGGTTGCTGTTTTTCTTAGGTGTACTGCTTCGCGGAGGATGGCTAAGGGAGCCCTGCAGATTCTACCTTTCGTATAGTTTCTGCATGTCTCTTTTGAGTCCGTTAGGATGACCAATGATTCGTCTTTTCGATAGCCCTCAGCCGCTGCCAGCGCAACAGCGACCTCCTCCGCTTCCGCTATCCTGGCGCTACGTGTAGTTGCGCAGGTGATTAGATTGCCTGCGTTATCAACTACCACCGAAGCTGTCTTGTAGTAGCTTTCGCGCCTATTCCATGGCTGCATGGCTGCATCCGTGAAGACTGTGTTTTCTAATTCGGCTAAGTACCTCTCCGCATAATCTGCCCGCTTTGGGTCCATGTTTTTCGGAATGGGATTGACCTGCAGGGTTTTACGGATCTCGTCGTAAGTTAAAGACAGGCGTGCGGCAAAGTGACAACCTGCTGTGCAAGCACAACGCTGTAAGAAAGCAGTGCAGTGCATGGGAGGAGGAGGAGTATGAGGAGGAGGAGGAAAGGAGGAAAGGCAAGGAGGTTAACCGGAAGAATTAGCGGTTTGCTACCGTGCACGGAGGAAATGGGGTGAGGGGATAAAAAAATGAAGGTGAAAAGAGAGTAGCAGGAAATGGAAGTCACTATGCAAAGTCAGCAAGCGTTCGGTAAAGTCACAACCTACCGTGCAGGCCAGAAGTTATCAAGAAGTACAGCAGTGCATGGGAGGCCTTAGAAGCCTTAGAAGGAATAATGCAAAGTAGGGCAAAAGGTGGGACGTTTTTTCGATGTCGAAAAAGAGTTTATTCACGCAGGAACACGAAATATATTGAGAAATGGTCTATAGAGAAAGATTCTTCCTTGCGTTTCGAAGACGCTCTGTTATCTCCGCGTCTTGCGAACTGCAAAATAATATCCAGTTGCGCATTGACCGCAACCGAGGCTTTAATTGCAAAACACTGTTTGTCGTAACCGGCAGCTCCTGCCGATTCCTCAGATCCCTGTGTTCTAATGCAAACGAAGAGGTGGTATATCTATCGAACGTCTCACCCAGCCACAGATCTCGATTTACCATCTCAAGAACCAAGCAAAGCAATGGTTCTACAGAAGTCTTAAAACTTTAAAAGCAAAACAAACTGCCAGATTCGGTCGTGAAGGTTTAATTGAACTAAGACGGCTAATCACTGCCGGGAGTCGAGCTGAGAACTCTCGGCTAATTGGAATCTCAGATCGAGCTGGGCGGACGTCCCGGAAGCTGAGAGCGGTCTTTCCGGCGTTGGTTCGAGAGTAGATATCTCTGACTGGAGACCGTAAGTCGATGAAGGAGAACGCGAAGGCCTCATTATTTGTATATGTTATGGCGAACAAGCGGAAGTACTTAGGTCGCTACGAAATGGCACTATACAACAGGTGGCTCGTTAAGATCTCCATTTAGTTTTGCTTAAGGTGGATGCTGCAGTTGCTCCTAACACTCGTTTCTGCAGTGCACGCTTTAGTCTGTTGGCACTTATTGCTTTTTATAATGATAGCTGTATTTGTTTCACCTAAGAATAACAGCAATTTTTTGTGTTGTTCGTCAGAATTCAGCTAAGACATGTTAACTGGCAGGCTGCTGAACTAATATTAACTATTAATGTTAAGCTACTAATTTACTGAAAGTCTCCTAGCCAATCGTAATATTGTCTACACCAGCTTTTAGCATTTCAAAAATTCCATGCTAAAAATTGATATGACTATTAGTTACGGCGGGCTACAAGCCTCTCAGTAAATAAGGATCCTAACAGTAATAGTTAAAAATTAACTATTTAATGTTAGTTAAGCAGCATGATATATAGTTCACACTTCTCAGCAGTATTCTGACGTACTACACCACTGACAGTGCTATGCCAAAAAGCGCTCTTCTAAATGAAAAAGCTCATTTTTAAAAATTGGTGACAGCCTTAGCTGAACCACCCAGTACATAAAGTAAACGGTTCTGGCATTGTATTAAATCAAACCGGAAAGCTACCGAGGTCACCTGAGGGAGTGTCACCCGGGGAACGGCAGGTGGTGCCATCTGTCGTCGTCCAATTCACGCAGTCCTGGGGTGAGTAGACTGACAGAGAGTGCTGTACAACTACCTATGAAAAGGTCTTGCAGTCTTACAAGAACCGGCTCTGATTAGGATAAATTAAGTTTCGTTGAAATGGCATATACCAAGTGTCCCAGCTAAAAGGGACCAAGCTTTTATAAATACACGGAATGTCCTAGCCGCGTGAGACCAATTGACGGTTGTTTAGAGTCGCGTGACCTAGTCCGCAGTATTTTCTCGCTCTTCAAAGTTAATTAGTTAATTCAAATTAGCCCACTTTTTAATTATTGAATTGAGGAACGAAGTGTCAATGTAAAAGTTGTAGATCGTCTAAAAAAAAAACGCTAGAAGCGCTGTTTCCATCAAGGTACTATTTATGTAGCTTTACTTATTGCCCTTAAAAGAAAGCTATCACGTGACGAGCTACTGTGTCACATCTCTGCCCCAGTGTGCACGCAAAGGCTCATCGGGGAAAGCACTTCAGTAAAAATAGATTTTGTTCTCTAAGACGCGTCTCGGGATGTTTAAATGGCACCACTGTCACGAAGACGCTTTTTTTTTTATTGTGCGAGCTAGGGTTTAAGGCCGGAAAAAAAACTACTCTACGTTAACGGTATCTTGGTGCAAACGTTGCAGACAACTGTTTCTCAGTGATCTAGTATTTCTCCACGGTCACTTTGCTCCTCAGGGCAAAAATTAAAAAGTTAGCTAATTAGGCTTCACTAATTAGTTAACTTTGAAGAACGAAAAGAATGCTGCAGACTAGGTCACGCGACTCTGAATAACCCTCAGTTGGTCTCACGCGGCTAGGACATTCCGTGTCTTTTAAAAGTTTGGTTACTTGTAGCTGGGACACCTGGCATTCTTTATTCAGCTGTTAGTGACGTAACACACACACACACACACACACACACACACACACACACACACACACACACACACACACACACACACACACACACACACACACACACACACACACACACACACACACACACACACACACACACACACACACACACACACACACACACACACACACACACACACACACACACACACACATTCCGTGAGGCGACATTGTTACAGTGCAAGTAAAAAAAGCTACGTGCTCGCTTGCTGCACTGATGTGAGACTGGGCCGGCTCGCAAATGTATTTCATTCGTGCGCTCGCCCTTCGGCAGACGCGGAAGTGGATCCTCCCGAGGAGCTTTTCATGCGAGCCACTGCCTTTGTGTCGGGCACCGAAGAAGAGGCAGCCACGTGTGAAACTGAGAGGAAATATATGTCCCAGCTCCGACCGGACACCTGGGAGGTCGCTTTCGTGAAGATTCCAAACTGCCTCGGGAAAGAAGAAAAAGAAGCAAAGGAAAAGTAGTTGGCGAGGGAAGAAATAGTGGCGCTCCGCACGGCACGGGCCTCACTGCTACTGCTGCTGAAACGGCCCGAGGATTCCTTGAGAAATCTCGCCGCCACAGGCCTGCTTTCGGGCAGGCGTTCGATAGAAAAAGAGGGTACAGCGCAGGGTCCGGTGTGCGAAAAACGACGTAAGTGTAGCTGGGAGCCGTTCGTACCTGTACGGCAAAACACTGCTTGGTGTGGCCGCATTGATCGTGCACGGGCTTAGGTTAGCCGCTGGTTTACAGTCGCGTTCAATCACTTTTTTTTACAAATTGCCAATTATAGACGAAGCAAGCCGCAGTCTTCTTCTCTTAAAGCAAGAGAAACTTGCGAGAGAGCCATTACAAGTCCAGAAAAGGTAATTTATCCTTGGGATAATTTTTATCTTTTTTTGCATCGCAATGGTGCCAAGGCACACCACTGGACTAGTCTCGCTTGGTGATTGTACACGCGATGCCTTCACGAAAGCGAGTACGTTCGCTGATAACCCTTTAACGAAGTTAAGTAAACACGCGAGAACTTCGGAACTAAAAAGTATTGTGTGACCATAATTGACTAACCACATGCATGACTTGTGATTCATGGACGGCCCCGACGTCGTTTAGCTCACCGATTATACCGTCTCAGGTATTTACAAGGGACTGCCATAACCTTACGGAGGCCCCGAGGTTGCACTAAGCGAAGGTCGAAGGTGGGAAAGGGGTGCCCACGGCACTGATATGATGACCGGCCAGCACCTTAAAGTCACGTGATTATTGATGTCAACAACAGGCGCCTTCCTGGAGTGTGAGGTTGCACATATAGAGAAACGCCTGCAGCTGACAGCCTGGCCTTATAACTGTTGAACGTCGCGCAAGACTGCCAGCAGTCAAACCGTACAGCACATCCTATGCACCTACCTTGGCCAGCATGAAAACGTCCTTCGTTACCTCCAGCTGCGCTATATTGGCATGGCTCCTGCCACCTAATGCGTCCGTTACACTTGAGGAGAAAGAAACAACAACTCTAGATTGACCTATCTCGTCAGCAGAAGTCATGAATGCTCTTCAGACACTTACCTTATACACAGCACCGGGTCTAGATCGTATAAGAAATTATCTCCTATGCAACCTCGATGACGCCTCAATTCAAGCACTCATCGAGAACTTCAATCAGCACTGCTCAAGTGGCACCCTGCCCTCTAAACGATGCACGCACAAATGATACCCACTCCGAAACCAGGCAAACCACCTAGCCTCGACAAACTACACTCCATCTCCCCTGCATCGTGTCTCGGAAAACTGTTCAAACATATCATGTCCTACAGGCTTACCTGAAAGAGAAAGGAGCCTTCCTCGATACAAAGTCTGGCTTCCGCTCACATCTCTTTACGAAAGACTTATTCCTCCATTTGAAGGAAGAGGTTCTTGAACGAATCTTCTCCTATAATCCCCGAGCTATCCTGGCAATTAGCCTCTCGAACCTGGCCATTACACTACGCGGAGAGCGCACCTACGATTATCCTCTTACCGTTGTTGTGATCGGAGGCCCGACAGCGGGAACAGACGAGCCCGGCAGGCGCCATCGAACTATGCTTGACCCAAAGGTGCTGTCGTCCTGAGAAGAGGATTAGGAACGGCTCCTGGCGACGGTGAGTTGTGACGAAAGGCCTCTCATCCCTTCGTCCGGAGTATGAAATGCGGCATTGTTCCCGAACTGCGCCCTCACGTGGACCAGCAGAAAGACGCGAACAAAGGCGCCGAACCCGCCTCGCTCGCTTGCACGTGCGGCCAGACAAAGCGGGGGCGGACACGGCGGATTCATCTTACCCTCTGGAATGCCCGGGGCCGTCAGGACGCCTCTTTCCCACGGAGGGCATCACCACCTGCTAAGCCAGCAACCTTGTGCACATGATCAACCCGTCGGAAAACACATTCCAGGACGCCTCTTTCCCACGGAGGGGGTCACCGCCTGCTAAGCCAACGACCTTATGAACCTGCTCAACCGGTCGGAAACATTTCCAGGACCTCAAGGCGCCAGGATTCCTTATCGCCTGTGCACGTGTTTGTGGGGGCGGAGCGGTCACGGGGTTAGAGAAGAGACTATGAAGAGTGTGTCTGCCCATTGGACGCTTGATTAGCCACCGGTTTCCCTAGCTAGGTGCCTAAGGAATATCCACTGTATTTAAGCCGCGATTTGGCTGGTTTCACGCCACTCCATCTCTGACTTTTGGGTCTCCCTGGTTCTGTTGTAAATATGTAGCACTTAATCTCTGACTTTTGGTCTCCCTGCTTCTCTTGTAAATATGTAAATAAACCTTCAAGTTTACCAACCCTCCTGAAGGCTTCCCTCCGTCGTCTGCAGAGTTCATCGTCATGCGGTGAAGACCTCGGTCCCGATAACCAAGCATATCACCGTCCTTCAAGAACGTACGGAAACGATCGGAACTGACACACACCGCGCCAAATACTTCCCATGCATGAACGAGGCACGCCACAAGGGTCCGTCCACTAGCCAACCCTAATCAACCTTTTCACGCGGAAGCATTTGACCATGTTCGAAGCATTCGCAGGTGTCACATATGCGCTGTACGCCGACGACATCACCACCTCGGCAACTTCAGGCGCTAAAAGCGCCATGCAAGATGTCCTACAAACTGCTGCCGATAATTTCCCAAGAGCACTTACGCTGAGGGCACTCAGCTGTTCTGCTGGCAAGTCAGAGCTCTTTCTATGGCGCCTCAAAAGATGTAACGACCCTAACCTGGCACCGGATATTCCATTAACCCTGGAAAACATTCCCATCCCTACGGTACCATGTCTACGCATCCTCGGCCACTTCACGCAGCTAGGTGGCAGCGCTACCCGCACTTAAACCGCACTTAATCCATCCGGATAGTCATGAACTAGCCACCAGCCGCATCGCATACTCCGCGCCCCCTATCAACTCCTCAAACTTAGCGCCCTAGACCCGGTCTACAAAGCAAGCACTCGCATTGATGCCATTCACATCTACCGAGAAGCTTCTCGCACTCCATAACACGACCAAGGAACTTATACAAGCAGGTCTTGCCGGCCAAACTGAGCGCCTGGTCCTCACCACCACCGGACGTCACCTGCTGCAACGTCTTGTCTATTCCCTGTCCACAGGCCACCGCAAACCCCCGACAGCTCTCTCACCAGTCATCAAGGATCACCTACAAATCGCACCCATCCCCAGTAGTATGCAGCTCGTCTACCACACTGGACAAAGGAAGGCCGGAGTCAAGGCACTCGATCGCATCTGCAGGTGATTGCTACAGGTCCTCTACACGGACGCTGCTCTCTATCCCAACGCGTGTGCAGGTACAGATATCCTGACAAACGACTCAAGCAAGACGAGGCCGCCGTCTGGCGACAGCTCCAAACCAACACATATACTCATTTGAGCTTCCTAAACAAACTAAACCTCACGCTTTACCTTAGCCAATGCCCACAATGCAATGAATAACAGCTCCAACTCCAGCCCCGACCGATGGGAAACCGTGCTGTCCAGCGCGGTCCTGGATGACCAGTGCAAGTTAGTGGACCGGGCCAGGCTGACGGCAGCGGCTGCAGGATACTTGGACTGAATTGCCCTCCCGGACGGGGCAACCATCTCCAGTAGTATGGACCTCGTCTACTACACTGGACGAAGGGAGGCGGGAACCAAGGCACTCGACCTCATCTACGGCAAATTACCACAAGTCCGTTACACGGACGCTGCTCTCTATATACCTCAATGCTTGTGCAGGTACAGATATCCTGCATCCCACAAACGACTGCAGCATGACGAGGCCACCGTCTGGCGACAGCTCCAAATTAACGCATATATGCATTTGAGCTTCATAGAAATAAACCATAATGTCTACCTGGTCTAGCTCACTAAGTATAGGGAGCTGATGTGGGCCGGATTATGCGATGCGGCGGATGGCTAGTTTATGTCTAGCCGGATGGTGCCGGCCTCCTCGAGTCCCTGATGTCTGTAGAACACCTTTGCAATAATCCAGGGGATATCTACTGGATGAAATAAATGTTTCACATCATAAGCATCATCATCAGTATCGCGCTCTGAACGTAAGTTCTTGAAGTCAATAATAAGAGAAGGGAAGCATAACAAACTTACTCGGAGTGCTTGAAGTCAAGTAAGCGCACTTTCTTGTTTTTGTAACCTTCGTGATTTTTGTGAAGCTCTTCGTTTTCTTACTTATATATATACTACAGTAAAAGACGCTGGCGGTCGCACATATGACCTCGGAAGTGACGATATGGTTCCATCGAGGAGGGGGTGGGGGGGGGGGGGGGGCTCTAAAATACGTACACGCAAACACACACGCACACATGCACTGGCACAAGCGCATTGAAAACCAGCCCGCAGGAGGAACGTCCTAGCACGGTTCTGACGGGCTCATCTTGGGAGGCCAGAAGCAGCTACCATTTTGTCCATCTGGAATCTTTCTGATGCGAGCTTTCGCTTTCAGTACAGAAGTTCTAAAGCTTCCCCAAGAGAGTCGGGAGGTGGGGGGGGGGGGGGCGCCTTTAGTTTAATTCATCTCAGGGACTGCGGCGGCTAACATACGACAGTACAGGTGTTTGATTCGAAAGCCTTCAGGAGAGCGGGCGCGCTTTCCATTTCCCCCTCCTCAGGCGTCGTCCTCCGCTGCGCTTCGTATACTCTCGGAGCGTTGTTCCCCAGGCGCCCGAGCTGCGCGCAGTGCGCGGGATCATTTTCCCGCATTCCGGTTCAGTTATTCTCCTGATAAACGTCGCGCACGGCTGCCTGTGCCAACCACCTTGCGCCCACTCTTCGAAGTTCGAGTGGTCTTCCTGCGACCAACACCCAGGCTCAGGCTCTTGTCAGCGGCCCAGGCGGCCCACCGCGCCTGGATTCTCGGAAGGAAGCGATGCTGCCGGTTTAAGAGGGCGCAGAGGAGGTTTTTCGGGGAGTTTTCAAGGAAGGTTACCAAAAGGGATATAGTTGCCAACAAAAAAACAATCGAGCAAGAAAGAAAAAAAAACAGCGCGCTACGAATGCATTCCCAAGTGGACGCAACTTTTTTTTTTTAACGCGTTCTTAAAAGAGGTCAGCGCATCGTAGCCTCCGAAAATCCCGAAGCTCGTTGGTATTGCGGGAGCAAACTTCTGACCGCAGATTACCCACAAAAGCGGGTCTGCACATGTCGTTGCACTAACGCGTTCTAATCAGATTTCGTGCTGTTCCGCAATCAGATATTTGCTATAAAATAAACGCGTTTGCGGTCAAAGGAAACGCACTTTTCTTGCCCATATTTCGCTCATCCATAGCCTAAGGACCAGTATCACCAACCTTTTTCGTGTTTTCATGCGCGTGTATATGGTGCAGACTTGTTCTGAGAAAATAAGTGGTTTGCCTCTCTATATGGTCCATGATTACTCCGTGCACAGAAGCCGACGCTGTGTCACGTTCCACTCCCGGTTACACAACGCGAGATTCGGTGGCGGCTTGGGCGAATTGATCGCTCTTATACGGATTGGTGGCAGGCGCCCACCGTGCGAGCCTTACGTTGACAGGTTAAGGCGTGTCAGGTGTGTGCACGCGGTATAATAAATAGGGGCTGTTACGAAACACCACCGTTGATCCGAGAGCAGCACTGGATTTCGATAGCGTTGGGCAGTCCCCGACTGTCACGCCTATATCGTTAGCAGTTAAAGCGCTGTAAGAAACAGCGGAAATGTCATACAGAAAATAGGACCGCTGTCATCACCTCCTCCTCATGGATGCTGGCGTTGCGAAATCTTGACGCCATGAATACACACAACCCGCCGCGGTGGCTCAGTGGTTAGGGCGCTCGATTACTTATCCGGAGTTCCCGGGTTCGAACCCGACCGCGGCGGCTGCGTTTTTATGGAGGAAAAACGCTAAGGCGCCCGTGTGCTGTGCGATGTCAGTGCACGTTAAAGATCCCCAGGTGGTCGAAATTATTCCGGAGCCCTCCACTACGGCCCCTATCTCTTCCTTTCTTCTTTCACTCCCTCCTTTATCCCTTCCCTTACGGCGTGGTTCAGGTGTCCAACGATATATGAGACAGATACTGCGCCATTTCCTTTCCCCAAAAACCAATTATTATTATTATTATTATTATGAATACACACCGCGCCGCAGCCACTGCGTATCGCTGTGGTTGAAACTTCCTATTGCTAACCGCAAAAACACAGTGAAAATCTGCTCCCGTAGTCTGCCATAAGTACTCCGTATTTTTAAGTGTAAAAATCTACATCAAATCTGCCCCCGTTGCCAACCGCGAGTACTCCGTATTTTTTGGTGTGGAAATCTACGCGAAATCTAACGGTGTATTACAAACTTCGATTAGGGAGGAAGCTGTAGCACAAGCCATTTTACACTGATCTGTGTTGATTTGTTCTTAACGTGTATCTTGCAAAAGTGGCATCACTACAACCTCTTGACATAAAACATTCTTGACCTAGCAGGCAAAACTAGGTACGGATTTGCAAATGACGACTACCTTTTATTGTTCGGAACATTAAAAAAAATAATTGCGCAGAAACACTGCTGACCTGCCTTTATGAAAAAAAAAAGATTTATAGTCACTTACCAGGTAAACGTATAATACGACGTTTGGGAACCCGCCTGTGTTCTTTGATCACATTGGGGTGCGGACAAGAGGATTCAGTGACAGTAAATTATTTTCAAATTCTGATGCCTGACGAGACGAATATTTGCCAAGCCCTTGGCTACGCCTTTCAGAAATTGCTGTCAACGAATATAGGAACGCTGGATATAGCGAAACGTAAGAACATTCGATGACAGTGAAAAGTCGCAGGTCTTTTATTTTGTACTAGCCCGTGGCGCGAAATAAGGCACATTAGTAGGGAGAGAAGAGCAGCTTATGTTTGCAATTGAAACACTTGAAATTTTCACTGTGAGTGCTAACTGTCCGCTTGTCTGGCGCTTCATCCAGACAGAACCGGAAGTTTTCTTCCAGGATACATGCCACACGAGGCCAGCGATTGACTTCGCAGGTGGCCAGATTTTGCAAACTCGTTTATTTTCTTCATTATAAGGGGCTGTCTCGCTCTACTTGTGTTTTGTTGGCTTCTTAGGCTTCTTGGTCCAACCTGGCGGTGGCGGGGATCGCCTTTTGAGAAGGTTTTACAACATCAACTTCGTTTTATTGAGAGTGATTTTAGGCTGTGCTTCAGAAATTGAGGCCGAGGGAAAACATTTTAAAAGATAACCAGAATTCTGAGCCAATCTGCTGAGTGTCTGCATATCTTGAGTTTCTTGGCTACCCGTGCAAGAAATAAATATACAAGCATTCCCAAGTACGTAGAATAGCTAGATTACAATGCTCATTAAGTGAATGTTCTTTGAACTTTCATAAATTTTTTATCTATTTGTTGTTCTTGGTCCATAAACTTTATCCATTGTATTGTGCATGCTAGGAGCATTCTGTACAAAGGACAAGAATTGAGAACTTTGGAGTTAGTCTCAGAATAATAATCACTACTTTCAGTTTCGCAACAAGTTGGAATGTTGACTTTTGTCCCATATAAATATTCATCTTTTAATCTGATTAACATTTCAAAGCAAAAAAGAAAAAATGAAACAAGGAAAATTTTTCTCAAGCTCATGTCACTAAACCGCAATACTTAAGCAAAAATAATGCATATTGAAGAGGGTTTGTTTATCGCAATGTAGGCCTCCTGTATTTAAATACTGAACTTGATCGTTTTTATTTTTTTCAGTGTGTGCTGTTATACGGCAGAAGATCATTTTTAAAAATTTCCTTTTCTACGCTGAACCGACCTTCGGTTCGATTCCAGTGTACAGTTCAAAGCACAACGCAAATGACAGTTCATTTATATGTGCTGTAGTGTTAGAACCCACGTAAGGTGCAAAATTGAGAAACGTCTCGTTATATGTAACAGGCATTATTTTCTCCGTCGTCACCCAGAACGCCATTTGATTATGCGCGCTGTAATGTCGAACGCGGTGGCGGGACTTCCTGTAACTGATAATTTTCAGATTTGTCGCACTTTTGCGGAGTGGATGACAGGTGACGTCGATGGCTGTGCCAAGGGCACCTGCGCTATAAAATGTGGCCCTTTTCGAACAGAGGAAAATCGTTCACTTTTTGCGCGAATACGGGTGAGCCGAACTATTTCCTCTTACAAAACCAAGTCCGACTGCTTCAGTACGAAGATCGTTGGAACAACGACAGAGGTTCGGATACTTTCTCGTGCGCTTTCATGGGTGACCGCGTGTGACGAGCAGAAAGTATGTTATGGATGCTTATGAGTCGCGACTGCCTTCGCTTCTCTTTGGTGTCAGGGTAGGAAGAAAAATTGGAGGGGACATTCAAGCTCCGCCTTAAGGATATGACGTGATAGCCTTACTGAGTTAACGCCCATATTTGCGGAATTGGTCATTCTCAACTTTAAATTCATTTGTCACCGTGAGTCTTCATACCACTCCTTGCACAATGGTGCAGCGGTTAAGGGATGCGTCACTGCCCTGCGACGGCAGGTGCTGCCACTGGTGGGTATTGTGCGACTTAAGTTGATCTTGCCGAGCAACCTCTCGCGATCAAGCATTAATAATGTAACCGGTAGAAATATATATTTACAGAAGGGGATTAATATATATAGAAAGACACAGCCAAGGAGCCATACAGTAAGGGCCAGCGCCCGAATACACTTCGCCTTCCTCGTCCACCACACACAAGCACCATGCTTCGTCGCCTTCTTTGTCCTTCTTTGACAATATAATTGCCACCTGCCCGGATGGTCACTTGCTCACAATCCTGTGGGTAGGTTGTGATGACGCCACAATGTCACGTGACCTAGGTAGCCCACCTATGTTTTTTCTCTGGAGGTGGCCGCCTGGGCCACCCTGCACCACATTATTTATCGCACACAACACCGATGACAACGCCGACGACGGTGGATTTTCTGTGCAACGGAAGCTGTAACGCGAGAGCCTTCTGCATTAACAACTTGCCCCGAATTAAAATAATTTATGCGGATCAAAAATACTCCGCAGCTGGCTTGGCTGAAAGTAGCGTAGCGTAGCGGGATATATTTCCAGCAACAGGAGGAAGCGCCGCTGTATACCTATACAAATGACTGTCACATGCCCCTCCCCCCTTCCCTCCCGATGGCCGTAAAGCGATCATGTGGGATTGTCGGGCCCTCAGCGCTCTGCCTTCTCTCAATCCCCAGCGTATACTCGCACGCCCTCAAGCGGCGGAGGGTTGTAACCCGGAGAGCACAGCACGTGCGCCGAATGCGTGTCCCGCGCTTCCCCGGACAGAGCCCTCCTCCTCCTCCCAACAACCTCCCTGCAAGGGCTGACCGCACCCGCAGCTGAGTCGCTGGGCGGCTATCAGCCGAGCGAGCCGACAGCCTGCGCGATTGCGGCACACGTGGCCTTCGAGGGCGCGCCGGTGGCGCAGCGGGACGAGGAGGTGGCCGCTTGAGCTCCCGAATCACGTTAGCACTCTTCGGTATGACGCACTTTGTTCTTTTCCTCGTCCCTCGGTCGGCAACGCACGGACACGCCGCATTTGCCCGAGAGCCCCTGAGGAAAGCAGCGCCGGTGCACTGTGTGTACCAGGCTGGGACGAACAGCAGTGCGCACTGCTTTCCACTAGCGTGCGATTTACTTTTTTTTTTTGTGCGAGCACTGCTTGCGTTCTCCCGTTTCATTCATTCATCCGTACCGCGGTGTCGACTATGGCATTCTCTTGAGGCTCCGGCCGAAACCTCCGGGCAAAGACAATGGAACCAGAAAGGGGTCCAGTCTCCTAGTTATTCGAAACGTTGGCTGTTGCGGTGCGAATCGCCTGCATAGTAACTGCTTCTGCATGCTTTGCTATTCCATTTTCTTCACCATATATAAACGGTGGCTCGCAAGTTTCTCTGAAACTGTAATAATAATAATAATAATAGGTTTTGGGGGAAAGGAAATGGCGCAGTATCTGTCTTATATATCGTTGGACACCTGAACCGCGCCGCAAGGGAAGGAATAAAGGAGGGAGTGAAAGAAGAAAGGAAGAAAGAGGTGCCGTAGTGGAGAACGCCGGAATAATTTCGAGCACTTGGGGATCTTTAACGTGCACTGACATCGCACAGCACACGGGCGCCTTAGCGTTTTGCCTCCATAAAGACGCAGCCGCCGCGGTCGGGTTCGAACCCGGGAACTCCGGATCAGTAGCCGAGCGCCCTAACCACTGAGCCACCGCGGCGGGTCATCTCGCTCTGAAACTGTATTCTTCAAAATTGGTATGAGAGTGAGCTAAGTGCATCAAATCCGATATAATATGGATTTCTAGTTGGCACTGCAATCGTAAGAAAACACAAATGTAGGTTTATCAGCCTACCTCGTTACGGAAACAAAATCGATGGTCGATTTGCGTAGTCAGGCCAGTTGCGAATTAGGTGCACTACCAGTTGGGTCTTCACTTCGGTTCCGGTGCTCAGATCCATTGTTCACGGATAGCAGTTGTTCGGGTAGGATAATGGGTTAATGTGAATATATATGGAATTGGCCAGTCCGTACATTGATAGATACGTGGGGTCTTCTTACCGCTCCTGGCGCTGTGGTGCAGCGGTCAAGCGATGCGCCACTGTCTTTCTATGGCGGGTGCTGCCATCTGTGGGACTTGGTTTGGGTTGCCACCCAGGTTGCTCTTCGCGAGCAGCCTCTCACGATTAATTGAGCTGCCACCTGATGCCACAAAACCGGCTTCTCTCTCTCTCTCTCTCTCTCTCTCTCTCACACACACACACACACACACACACACACACACACACACACACACACACACACACACACACACACACACACACACACACACACACACACACACACACACACACACACACACACACGCACGCACGCACACACGCACGCACGCACGCACGCACACACACAAACGGCTAAATGCGGGGAATGGCCACTATAAGTGTTCACTGTAAACAAACTTGTCCAAAAGGTGTTTACACGGAGGGCGCAGACAGTACCTCTATTCCGTGGCACAGTTCGGAAGGCACTACCCTGCTATGGCTTCGACCGGATGCCGGGAGACCGGGGTAACCGGACAACGGCACGCCTGGTGACCCACTCGTCGCTCGTCGAAGGGGGAGGGGGGGGGGGGGGGGAGAGCATGGTAGGCTTCCTCGATGAGCTAGCGGGTGGTGCGGAAGATCAGGGGGTGTGGAACAGCAACACGGTGTGCAGTGAGGTCGAGCTGACTTTACATGCATCAGCTGGTTTACGACATAAACGGCTGCACACAAAACAAGACAATTAGATATCTGTTCACAATTTCCCACCGAATATAGAGAAAATAACCTGGTCTTTGGCTCTCAATATACGTTCAGGAAACAATGACAGTTTTGGACGCGGCTTTCACGCACATTACTTGCAGGAGAACCTGGGTAGGCGAAATTCTTCGGCCCTGGGCTTGTGATACATTGAATTCCGCAGAGTGTTATGCCGAGTAACTAATTTCTCGACTATTTAATCAGAACCATCACACTCGTTAAAGATGAACTGGCGTTTTTAATCTGCACTCGATGTCGATGAACAATAACATCGAGATTTGGACAACAGTGTGTTATGCATGGACATATTTTTTTTTGTTCAAGCTTACAATTGAAGGCACTCCAAACAATCGATGTTACAAAACTCGGCAACATTCATCCCGTGACGGCGATTCTGCGTGCACTGATGTCCAACACCATGAAGGTAACATCGTAACTATAAACACCACGGTAAGACGAACCACGCTTTCTCACCGGAACAATCCAGCGCCCTTCACCGGCACTCGGCCATTTCGACAGAGAACAATGGGTCCGGACATAGAGGCGCCCATGTAATTGCCGACGCTATCGCCTCTCCCTCAAATGGCGTCGTGTCACGTTCCTCTGCAGACCCCTGATTATGTGCGGCCGCCTTTTCCGACGCATGCATAGCGATCTCAAGGCCGGGAGGACTACAGAAGGGCAGGACAAAGGGCAATCGATAGTTCCGGGTCGAAAATTAGGAAGACAAAACTCTTGGGTCGGTCGGCCCTTTGTGCAGAGGCAGTGCGACGCCGGCGACGGCAAACGCTCGTCGCAGCCACTACCACCGCCGTCTTCTCGCCGCTCACGGATCGGCTTGGCACGGATGAATACTCGAGAAGATTGCCAACGGGACCCACGCCTCTTTCTCGCTTCTCTCTGTTTTTCTCCCCACACACAGAGATCCTATAGAACTCTCGCGATCTGCACCTTCTCTTCGAGCGAATGGAAAAGGCAGTGAGAACGCAAACGAAAGAATTCTCGGCGGTGCGAATCAAGAAAAAAAAAAGAAGTAAAGAATAGTGAGGAGGCGTTCCGTCCGAAGACGGCACGGAGCCGCCGCCCTTTGAATTCTCTCACCTTGGAACCCTCTTATTTCTTTTGACACGCGCCGTCCAAACAAGGGAGGTGAGAGTTTATTTTGTGCGCGGAAAAGAGGCTTACGGGGTTATAGAGGGCTCTGGCGATGGCTTACCACCGGAGATGGCGAGAACAGCTTCGTGAAACGAAACGAGACAAAGGGAACATTTCGAAGAATGAAACTATACGTGTTTTAGCGCCTGAACGCGCCAACCGCAATGAGCTTCACCGGCGAAAACAGCGGGTGAAAACAGCCTCCTCAGCATCGTTTCGTAATCTCGTATAGAGGCGGTGCGCTTCGGAGCGCAGTCGCATAGAGCACCCCTTGTTTGCTGCCCCGAGTCGATAGGTGCGGCGGTTAACAAGGCACCTTTTCGTCCTGCTACGCAGACGCTCGCAAACTTTCCGGCGGCAGCCACACTGCCACTTCCGAAAGAAGCACACGGTCGCTTCCCTCTTCGCCCACATTTATTTGTTTTCTGCATGTTGAATTACGCTATACACGTCGTGGCAGAAAGGTCTAGCTAGTCTACTTAAAAGTCTAGCTAAAAAGAGTCCTCTCGTCGACAAATTGAACACTTACACCGTTGGTCAGAAGACGTCAGGCAATTTGCGTGTAAGCCATGTAGTGGAGGACTTGTGACAGCCCGGATAGAGTTCTAAATCGCCGCAAGGCGACACGATTGCTAGTTCCCACGTTTCAAAGCATTTGGTTGATTGGTTGGTTTATGATAATTTGACATTCCAAAGCGACTCAGGCTTTGAGGTAAGACGTAGTGGAGGGCTTCGGACAATTGCGACCCCCTGGGGCTCTTTAACGTGTACTGACATCGCGCAGTACACGGGCTTCTAGCATTTCACCTCCATCGAATTGCGACCGCCGCGGCCGGGATCGAATCCGCGTCTTTCGGATCAGCAGCCGAGCATCGCAATTTGAACGGTCCCGGTCACATTTTGCGTTGTCGTGAAGGGGATATTCCTAGCAGAAACCGTGTATTGCAATGACCTCGTTGATCTTGATCGCAACTGACTGGTTTACGGCCGGGGTTTCTACTGCAGACGACCCTTATCGGGGAGCACAATATATATATATATATATATATATATATATATATATATATATATATATATATATATATATATATATATATATATATATATATATATATATATATATATATATATTCGGGAACCCCCTCGGTATCGGTGGTGGAGCTTCCCGGGAATTCCGATTGAATTGTGCTCACGTGCATACGTAAGGAGGTAACAGATGTCGCTTGCTGAAAAGAGCACCGGGCTTCTTCAATACGCGGTTCCTAGTCACACTTGTTGCTGCCGCATGAGGCTTCCCAGAGATATAGCATGATATGCTAAGAAAGTCGCCGTAACGGCATTCGTGGTAAAAAAATGAGGAAAAAAAAGTGGCGGCTTCAGGGGAAGATACTGTTCGGCAATAGCGCTCGGTGGGCGCGTTGGTCAAGGACAGGATGACGTATG